>NW_028255979.1:0-155000 GCF_971803275.1 Cyanistes caeruleus | reverse complement strand
CTCATCATCATCCCTCAAAACTCCACAAAATTCCCACAAAATTCCAGAAACATCCCACAAAATTCGTGAAATCTTCTCAAAACCCTAACAAATTCCAGAAACATCCCACAAAATCTTGACAACTTTCCACATAATCTCAGAAAAATCCCTCAAAATTCTTCAGGTCGCCTCAAAATTCCACAAAAATGCCACAAAAATCCCTCAAAATTCCAGATACATCCCACAAAATCTTGACAACTTCCCCCACAAATTAGGAAAAATGCATCAAAATTCATCAAGTCATGTCAATATTTCACAAAATTCTACAGAAATCCCACAGAATTCCAGAAACATCCCACAAAATCTGCCCAAATTGACACAAAATAAGAAAAATCCCTCAAAATTGTTCAAGTCTCCTCAGTATCCCAGAACATTGCAAAGAAATGCCACTAAATTCCAGGTAAATCTTGCAAAATTATTAAATTTTTTTCAAATACCCACGAAAATCCCACAAAATTTCTCAAACATCCCACAAATTGTGATAAACCTTGTGAAAACGCAACAAAATTCCAGAAACATCACACAAAATTCCCAAAATCTTCTCAAAACTCTTCGAAATTCCAGAAACATCCCACAAAATCTCAACAACTTTCCACACAATCTCGGAAAAATCCATCAAAATGCCTTAAAATCCCACAAAAATATTCCACAAAATTCCCGAAACATCCCACAAAATCTTGAGAACTTTCCACACAGTCTAGGAAAAATCCATCAAAATTCTTCATGTCTCCTAAAAATCAAAAAAAATTCCACAAAAAATTCCCACAAAATTCCAGAAACATCCCACAAAATCTTGAGAACTTTCCACATAATCTCTGAAAACTCCCTCAAAATTTTTCAGATTGCCTCAAAATCTTTCAAAATTCCACAAAATTACATGAAATTCCAGAAAGATCCCACAAAATTCTCGAAATTTTCTCAAAATGCTACCAAATTCAAGAAACATCCCACAAAATCTTGACAATTTTCCACACAGTCTAGGGAGAAGCCATCAAAATTCTTCATGACTCTTCAAAATCCCTCAAAATTCCACAAAGATCCCACAAAATTCCAGAAACATCCCACAAAATTCCCAAAATCTTCTCAAAACCCTACCAAATTCCAGAAACATCCCACAAAATCTCTACAATTTTCCACACAATCTAGGAAAAATCTCACAAAATTCCTTATGTCTACTCCATATCCAAAAAAATTCCACAAAATTCCCGAAACATCCCACAAAATTGCCAAAATTTTCTCAAAACCCTTCGAAATTCCAGTAACATCCCGCAAAACCTTGACAACTTTCCACACAGTCTAGGAAAAATCCATCTAAATTCTTCATGTCTCATCAAAATCCCTCAAAATTCCACAAAGTTCCCACAAAATTCCAGAAACATCCCACAAAATTCTATGAATCGTCTCAAAACCCTACCATATTAAATAAACATCCCACAAAATCTCGACAACTTTCCACACAATCTAGGAAAAATCTCACAAAATTCCTTATGTCTACTCCATATCCAAAAAAATTCCACAAAATTCCCGAAACATCCCACAAAATTCCCAAAATTTTCTCAAAACCCTTCGAAATTCCAGTAACATCCCGCAAAACCTTGACAACTTTCCACACAGTCTAGGAAAAATCAATCAACATTTTTCATGTCTCATCATCATCCCTCAAAACTCCACAAAATTCCCACAAAATTCCAGAAACATCCCACAAAATTCGTGAAATCTTCTCAAAACCCTAACAAATTCCAGAAACATCCCACAAAATCTTGACAACTTTCCACATAATCTCAGAAAAATCCCTCAAAATTCTTCAGGCCGCTTCAAAATTCCTCAAAATTCCACAAAAATCCAACATAATTCCAGAAACATCCCACAAAATTCGTGAAATCTTCTCAAAACCCTACCATATTCTAGAAACATCCCACAAAATCTTGCGAACTTCCCACATAATCTCGGAAAAATCCCTCAAAATTCTTCAGGTCGCCTCAAAATTCCTCAAAATTCTACAAAAATCCCTCAAAATTCCAGATACATCCCACAAAATCTTGACAACTTCCCCCACAAATTAGGAAAAATGCATCAAAATTCATCAAGTCATGTCAATATTTCACAAAATTCTACAGAAATCCCACAGAATTCCAGAAACATCCCACAAAATCTCCACAAATTGACACAAAATAAGAAAAATCCCTCAAAATTGTTCAAGTCTCCTCAGTATCCCAGAACATTGCAAAGAAATGCCACTAAATTCCAGGTAAATCTTGCAAAATTATTAAATTTTTTTCAAATACCCACGAAAATCCCACAAAATTTCTCAAACATCCCACAAATTGTGATAAACCTTGTGAAAACGCAACAAAATTCCAGAAGCATCACACAAAATTCCCAAAATCTTCTCAAAACTCTTCGAAATTCCAGAAACATCCCACAAAATCTCAACAACTTTCCACACAATCTCGGAAAAATCCATCAAAATGCCTTAAAATCCCACAAAAATATTCCACAAAATTCCCGAAACATCCCACAAAATCTTGAGAACTTTCCACACAGTCTAGGAAAAATCCTTCTAAATTCTTCATGTCTCCTCAAAATCCCTCAAAATTCCACAGTGTTCCCACAAAATTCCAGAAACATCCCACAAAATTCTATGAATCTTCTCAAAACCCTACCAAATTCTAGAAACATCCCACAAAATCTCTACAACTTTCCACACAATCTAGGAAAAATCTCACAAAATTCATTATGTCTACTCCATATCCAAAAAAATTCCACAAAATTTCCGAAACATCCCACACAATTCACAAAATCCTCTCGAAACCCTAACAAATTCCAGAAACATCCCACAAAAATCTCGACAACTTTCCACACAATCTAGTAAAAATCCGTCAAAATTTTTCATGTCTCCTCAATATCCCACAAAATTCCTAAAACATCCCCCTAAATTCTCAAAATCTTCTCAAAACCCTACCAAATTCGAGAAACATCCCACAAAATCTTGACAACTTTCCACACAAACTAGGGAAAATCCATCACAATTATTCATGTCTAGTCAATATCCCCCAAAATTTTACAAAATTCCCAAAAAATTCCCAAAATATTCTCAAAACCCTACCAGCTTCCAGAAACATCCCACAAAATCTTGACAATTTTCGAAACAGTCTAGGGAAAATCCATCAAAATTCTTCATATCTCCTAAAAATAAAAAAAAATTCCACAAAAAATTCCCACAAAATTCCAGAAACAACCCACAAAATCTTAAGAACTTTCCACATAATCTCTGAAAACTCCCTCAAAATTCTTCAGGTTGCCTCAAAATCCTTCAAAATTCCACAAAATTACATGAAATTCCAGAAAGACCCCACAAAATTCTCGAAATTTTCTCAAAACGCTACCAAATTCAAGAAACATCCCACAAAATCTTGACAATTTTCCACACAGTCTAGGGAGAAGCCATCAAAATTCTTCATGTCTCTTCAAAATCCCTCAAAATTCCACAGTGTTCCCACAAAATTCCAGAAACCTCCCACAAAATTCCCAAAATCTTCTCAAAACCCTACCAAATTCCAGAAACATCCCGCAAAATCCCTACAATTTTCCACACAATCTAGGAAAAATCTCACAAAATTCCTTATGTCTACTCCATATCCAAAAAAATTCCACAAAATTCCCGAAACATCCCACAAAATTCCCAAAATTTTCTCAAAACCCTTCGAAATTCCAGCAACATCTCGCAAAACCTTGACAACTTTCCACACAGTCTAGGAAAAATCCATCTAAATTCTTCATGTCTCCTCAAAATCCCTCAAAATTCCACAAAGTTCCCACAAAATTCCAGAAACATCCCACAAAATCTTGAGAACTTTCCACATAATCTCTGAAAACTCCCTCAAAATTCTTTAGGTTGCCTCAAAATCCTTCAAAATTCCACAAAATTACATGAAATTCCAGAAAGATCCCACAAAATTCTCGAAATTTTCTCAAAACGCTACCAAATTCAAGAAGCATCCCACAAAATCTTGACAATTTTCCACACAGTCTAGGGAGAAGCCATCAAAATTCTTCATGTCTCTTCAAAATCCCTCAAAATTCCACAAAGATCCCACAAAATTCCAGAAACATCCCACAAAATTCCCAAAATCTTCTCAAAACCCTACCAAATTCCAGAAACATCCCACAAAATCTCGACAACTTTCCACACAATCTAGGAAAAATCTCACAAAATTCCTTATGTCTACTCCATATCCAAAAAAATTCCACAAAATTCCCGAAACATCCCACAAAATTGCCAAAATTTTCTCAAAACCCTTCGAAATTCCAGTAACATCCCGCAAAACCTTGACAACTTTCCACACCGTCTAGGAAAAATCCATCTAAATTCTTCATGTCTCCTCAAAATCCCTCAAAATTCCACAAAGTTCCCACAAAATTCCAGAAACATCCCACAAAATTCTATGAATCGTCTCAAAACCCTACCATATTAAATAAACATCCCACAAAAATCTCGACAACTTTCCACACAATCTAGGAAAAATCTCACAAAATTCCTTATGTCTACTCCATATCCAAAAAAATTCCACAAAATTCCCGAAACATCCCACAAAATTGCCAAAATTTTCTCAAAACCCTTCGAAATTCCAGTAACATCCCGCAAAACCTTGACAACTTTCCACACAGTCTAGGAAAAATCAATCAACATTTTTCATGTCTCATCATCATCCCTCAAAACTCCACAAAATTCCCACAAAATTCCAGAAACATCCCACAAAATTCGTGAAATCTTCTCAAAACCCTAACAAATTCCAGAAACATCCCACAAAATCTTGACAACTTTCCACATAATCTCAGAAAAATCCCTCAAAATTCTTCAGGTCGCTTCAAAATTCCTCAAAATTCCACAAAAATCCAACATAATTCCAGAAACATCCCACAAAATTTGTGAAATCTTCAAAAAACCCTACCATATTCTAGAAACATCCCACAAAATCTTGCGAACTTGCCACATAATCTCGGAAAAATCCCTCAAAATTCTTCAGGTCGCCTCAAAATTCCTCAAAATTCCACAAAAATCCCTCAAAATTCCAGATACATCCCACAAAATCTTGACAACTTCCCCCACAAATTAGGAAAAATGCATCAAAATTCATCAAGTCATGTCAATATTTCACAAAATTCTACAGAAATCCCACAGAATTCCAGAAACATCCCACAAAATCTCCACAAATTGACACAAAATAAGAAAAATCCCTCAAAATTGTTCAAGTCTCCTCAGTATCCCAGAACATTGCAAAGAAATGCCACTAAATTCCAGGTAAATCTTGCAAAATTATTAAATTTTTTTCAAATACCCACGAAAATCCCACAAAATTTCTCAAACATCCCACAAATTGTGATAAACCTTGTGAAAACGCAACAAAATTCCAGAAGCATCACACAAAATTCCCAAAATCTTCTCAAAACTCTTCGAAATTCCAGAAACATCCCACAAAATCTCAACAACTTTCCACACAATCTCGGAAAAATCCATCAAAATGCCTTAAAATCCCACAAAAATATTCCACAAAATTCCCGAAACATCCCACAAAATCTTGAGAACTTTCCACACAGTCTAGGAAAAATCCATCTAAATTCTTCATGTCTCCTCAAAATCCCTCAAAATTCCACAGAGTTCCCACAAAATTCCAGAAACATCCCACAAAATTCTATGAATCTTCTCAAAACCCTACCAAATTCTAGAAACATCCCACAAAATCTCTACAACTTTCCACACAATCTAGGAAAAAACTCACAAAATTCCTTATGTCTACTCCATATCCAAAAAAATTCCACAAAATTCCCGAAACATCCCACACAATTCACAAAATCCTCTCGAAACCCTAACAAATTCCAGAAACATCCCACAAAAATCTCGACAACTTTCCACACAATCTAGTAAAAATCCGTCAAAATTCTTCATGTCTCCTCAATATCCCACAAAATTCCTAAAACATCCCCCTAAATTCTCAAAATCTTCTCAAAACCCTACCAAATTCGAGAAACATCCCACAAAATCTTGACAACTTTCCACACAAACTAGGGAAAATCCATCAAAATTATTCATGTCTAGTCAATATCCCCCAAAATTTTACAAAATTCCCAAAAAATTCCTAAAATATTCTCAAAACCCTACCAGCTTCCAGAAACATCCCACAAAATCTTGACAATTTTCGAAACAGTCTAGGAAAAATCCATCAAAATTCTTCATATCTCCTAAAAATAAAAAAAAATTCCACAAAAAATTCCCACAAAATTCCAGAAACATCCCACAAAATCTTAAGAACTTTCCACACAGTCTAGGAAAAATCTCACAAAATTCCTTATGTCTACTCCATATCCAAAAAAATTCCACAAAATTCCAGAAACATCCCACAAAATTCCCAAAATTTTCTCAAAACCCTTCGAAATTCCAGCAACATCCCGCAAAACCTTGACAACTTTCCACACAGTCTAGGAAAAATCCATCTAAATTCTTCATGTCTCCTCAAAATCCCTCAAAATTCCACAAAGTTCCCACAAAATTCCAGAAACATCCCACAAAATCTTGACAACTTTCCACATAATCTCTGAAAACTCCCTCAAAATTCTTTAGGTTGCCTCAAAATCCTTCAAAATTCCACAAAATTACATGAAATTCCAGAAAGATCCCACAAAATTCTTGAAATTTTCTCAAAACGCTACCAAATTCAAGAAGCATCCCACAAAATCTTGACAATTTTCCACACAGTCTAGGGAGAAGCCATCAAAATTCTTCATGTCTCTTCAAAATCCCTCAAAATACCACAAAGATCCCACAAAATTCCAGAAACATCCCACAAAATTGCCAAAATTTTCTCAAAACCCTTCGAAATTCCAGTAACATCCCGCAAAACCTTGACAACTTTCCACACAGTCTAGGAAAAATCCATCTAAATTCTTCATGTCTCCTCAAAATCCCTCAAAATTCCACAAAGATCCCACAAAATTCCAGAAACATCCCACAAAATTCTATGAATCGTCTCAAAACCCTACCATATTAAATAAACATCCCACAAAATCTCGACAACTTTCCACACAATCTAGGAAAAATCTCACAAAATTCCTTATGTCTATTCCATGTCCAAAAAAATTCCACAAAATTCCCGAAACATCCCACAAAATTGCCAAAATTTTCTCAAAACCCTTCGAAATTCCAGTAACATCCCGCAAAACCTTGACAACTTTCCACACAGTCTAGGAAAAATCAATCAAAATTCTTCATGTCTCATCATTATCCCTCAAAACTCTACAAAATTCCCACAAAATTCCAGAAACATCCCACAAAATTCCCAAAATCTTCTCAAAACCCTACCATATTCTAGAAACATCCCACAAAATCTTGCGAACTTTCCACATAATCTTGGAAAAATCCCTCAAAATTCTTCAGGTCACCTCAAAATTCCTCAAAATGCCACAAAAATCCCTCAAAATTCCAGATACATCCCACAAAATCTTGACAACTTCCCCCAGAAATTAGGAAAAATGCATCAAAATTCATCAAGTCATGTCAATATTTCACAAAATTCTACAGAAATCCCACAGAATTCCAGAAACATCCCACAAAATCTCCACAAATTGACACAAAATAAGAAAAATCCCTCAAAATTGTTCAAGTCTCCTCAGTATCCCAGAACATTGCAAAGAAATGCCACTAAATTCCAGGTAAAACTTGCAAAATTATTAAAATTTTTTCAAATACCCACGAAAATCCCACAAAATTTCTCAAACATCCCACAAATTGTGATAAACCTTGTGAAAACGCAACAAAATTCCAGAAGCATCACACAAAATTCCCAAAATCTTCTCAAAACTCTTCGAAATTCCAGAAACATCCCACAAAATCTCAACAACTTTCCACACAATCTCGGAAAAATCCATCAAAATGCCTTAAAATCCCACAAAAATAACACAAAATTCCAGAAACATCCCACAAAATCTTGAAAACTTTCCACACAGTCTAGGAAAAATCCATCTAAATTCTTCATGTCTCCTCAAAATCCCTCAAAATTCCACAGTGTTCCCACAAAATTCCAGAAACATCCCACAAAATTCTATGAATCTTCTCAAAACCCTACCAAATTCTAGAAACATCCCACAAAATCTCTACAACTTTCCACACAATCTAGGAAAAATCTCACAAAATTCCTTATGTCTACTCCATATCCAAAAATTTCCACAAAATTCCCGAAACATCCCACACAATTCACAAAATCCTCTCGAAACCCTAACAAATTCCAGAAACATCCCACAAAATCTCGACAACTTTCCACACAATCTAGTAAAAATCCGTCAAAATTCTTCATATCTCCTCAATATCCCACAAAATTCCTGAAACATCCCCCTAAATTCTCAAAATCTTCTCAAAAAACTACCAAATTCCAGAAACATCCCACAAAATCTCAACATCTTTCCACACAATCTAGGGAAAATCCATCAAAATTCTTCATGTCTAGTCAATATCCCCCAAAATTTTACAAAATTCCCAAAAAATTCCCAAAAAATTCCCAATATCTTCTCAAACCCCTACAAAATTCCAGAAACATCCCACAAAATTCTCTAAATCTTCACAAAACCCTTCGAAATTCCCGTAATAGCCCACAAAATCTTGAGAACTTTCCACACAATCTAGGAAAAATCCATCAAAATTCTTCTTGTCTCCCCAAAATCCCACAAAATCCACAAAAATCACACAAAATTCCCAAAATCTTCTCAAAACCCTACCAAACTCCAGCAACATCCAAGAAAATTAAAAAACTCTTCTCAAAACCCTTCGAAATTCTAGTAACATCCCACAAAATCTCTACAACTGTCCTCACAATGTCGGAAAAATCCCTCAAAATTCTTCATGTCGCCTCAATATCTCAAAAAATTCCAGAAACATCCCACAAAATCCTCGAAATCTTCTGAAAATCTTTCCAAATTCCAGAAACATCCCATAAAATTCTCTAAATCTTCTGTAAACCCTACCAAATTCCAGAAACATCCCACAAAATCTTGACAACTTTCTACACAAACTAGGGAAAATCCATCAAAATTCTTCACGTCTAGTCAATATCCCCCAAAATTTTACAAAATTCCCAAAAAATTCCCAAAATCTTCTCAAAACCATACCAGCTTCCAGAAACATCCCACAAAATCTTGACAACTTTCCACACAATCTAGGAAAAATCCATCAAGATGCCTTAAAATTCCAAAAAAGTCCCACAAAATTCCAGAAACATCCCACAAAATCTTGACAGTTTTCGACACAGTCTAGGAAAAATCCATCAAAATTCTTCATATCTCCTAAAAATCCAAAAAAATTCCACAAAAAATTCCCACAAAATTCCAGAAACATCCCACAAAATCTTGAGAACTTTCCACATAATCTCTGAAAACTCCCTCAAAATTCTTCAGGTTGCCTCAAAATCCCTCAAAATTCCACAAAATTACATGAAATTCCAGAAAGATCCCACAAAATTCTCGAAATTTTCTCAAAACGCTACCAAATTCAAGAAACATCCCACAAAATCTTGACAATTTTCCACACAGTCTAGGAAAAATCCATCTAAATTCTTCATGTCTCTTCAAAATTCCAAAAAATTCCACAAAGATCCCACAAAATTCCAGAAACATCCCACAAAATTCTATGAATCGTCTCAAAACACTACCATATTAAATAAACATCCCACAAAATCCCTACAATTTTCCACACAATCTAGGAAAAATCTCACAAAATTCCTTATGTCTACTCCATATCCAAAAAAATTCCACAAAATTCCCGAAACATCCCACAAAATTGCCAAAATTTTCTCAAAACCCTTCGAAATTCCAGTAACATCCCGCAAAACCTTGACAACTTTCCACACAGTCTAGGAAAAATCAATCAAAATTCTTCATGTCTCATCATTATCCCTCAAAACTCTACAAAATTCCCACAAAATTCCAGAAACATCCCACAAAATTCCCAAAATCTTCTCAAAACCCTACCATATTCTAGAAACATCCCACAAAATCTTGCGAACTTCCCACATAATCTCGGAAAAATCCCTCAAAATTCTTCAGGTCACCTCAAAATTCCTCAAAATGCCACAAAAATCCCTCAAAATTCCAGATACATCCCACAAAATATTGACAGTTTTCGACACAGTCTAGGAAAAATCCATCAAAATTCTTCATATCTCCTAAAAATCAAAAAAAATTCCACAAAAAATTCCCACAGAATTCCAGAAACATCCCACAAAATCTTGAGAACTTTCCACATAATCTCTGAAAAATCCCTCAAAATTCTTCAGGTTGCCTCAAAATCCCTCAAAATTCCACAAAATTACATGAAATTCCAGAAAGATCCCACAAAATTCTCGAAATTTTCTCAAAACGCTACCAAATTCAAGAAACATCCCACAAAATCTTGACAATTTTCCACACAGTCTCGGAAAAATCCATCTAAATTCTTCATGTCTCTTCAAAATCCCAAAAAATTCCACAAAGATCCCACAAAATTCCAGAAACATCCCACAAAATTCTATGAATCTTCTCAAAACCCTACCAAATTCCAGAAACATCCCACAAAATCTCGACAACTTTCCACGCAATCTAGGAAAAATCTCACAAAATTCCTTATGTCTACTCCATATCCAAAAAAATTCCACAAAATTCCCGAAACATCCCACAAAATTGCCAAAATTTTCTCAAAACCCTTCGAAATTCCAGTAACATCCCGCAAAACCTTGACAACTTTCCACACAGTCTAGGAAAAATCAATCAAAATTCTTCATGTCTCATCATTATCCCTCAAAACTCTACAAAATTCCCACAAAATTCCAGAAACATCCCACAAAATTCCCAAAATCTTCTCAAAACCCTACCATATTCTAGAAACATCCCACAAAATCTTGCGAACTTTCCACATAATCTTGGAAAAATCCCTCAAAATTCTTCAGGTCACCTCAAAATTCCTCAAAATGCCACAAAAATCCCTCAAAATTCCAGATACATCCCACAAAATCTTGACAACTTCCCCCAGAAATTAGGAAAAATGCATCAAAATTCATCAAGTCATGTCAATATTTCACAAAATTCTACAGAAATCCCACAGAATTCCAGAAACATCCCACAAAATCTCCACAAATTGACACAAAATAAGAAAAATCCCTCAAAATTGTTCAAGTCTCCTCAGTATCCCAGAACATTGCAAAGAAATGCCACTAAATTCCAGGAAAATCTTGCAAAATAATTAAAATTTTTTCAAATACCCACGAAAATCCCACAAAATTTCTCAAACATCCCACAAATTGTGATAAACCTTGTGAAAACGCAACAAAATTCCAGAAGCATCACACAAAATTCCCAAAATCTTCTCAAAACTCTTCGAAATTCCAGAAACATCCCACAAAATCTCAACAACTTTCCACACAATCTCGGAAAAATCCATCAAAATGCCTTAAAATCCCACAAAAATATTCCACAAAATTCCCGAAACATCCCACAAAATCTTGACAACTTTCCACACAGTCTAGGAAAAATCCATTAAAATTCTTCATGTCTCCTCAAAATCCCTCAAAATTCCACAAAGTTCCCACAAAATTCCAGAAATATCCCACAAAATTCTATGAATCTTCTCAAAACCCTACCAAATTCTAGAAACATCCCACAAAATCTCTACAACTTTCCACACAATCTAGGAAAAATCTCACAAAATTCCTTATGTCTACTCCATATCCAAAAAAATTCCACAAAATTCCCGAAACATCCCACACAATTCACAAAATCCTCTCGAAACCCTAACAAATTCTAGAAACATTCCACAAAATCTCAACAACATTCCACACAATCTAGGGAAAATCCATCAAAATTCTTCATGTCTTGTCAACATCCCCAAAAATTTTACAAAATTCCCTAAAAATTCCCAAAATCTTCTCAAAACCCTACCAGCTTCCAGAAACATCCCACAAAATCTTTACAACTTTCCACACAATCTTGTAAAAATCCATCAAAATTCTTCATGTCTCCAGAATACCTGAAAAAATTCCAAAAACACCCCATAAAATCCCCGAAATCTTCTCAAACCCCTACCAAATTCCAGAATCATCCCACAAAATTCCACAAATCTTCTCAAAACCCTACCAAATTTTAGAAACATTCCACAAAATTCTATAAATCTTCTCAAAACTCTTCGAAATTCACGTAATAGCCCACAAAATCTTGAGAACTTTCCACACAATCTAGGAAAAATCCATCAAAATTCTTCTTGTCTCCTCAAAATCCGCCAAATTCCACAAAAATCACACAAAATTCCCAAAATCTTCTCAAAACCGTACCAAACTCCAGCAACATCCAACAAAATTCCAAAACTCTTCTCAAAACCCTTCGAAATTATAGTAACATCCCACAAAATCTCTACAACTGTCCTCACAATCTCGGAAAAATCCCTCAAAATTCTTCATGTCTCCTCAATATCTCAAAAAATTCCAGAAACATCCCACAAAATCCCCGAAATCTTCTGAAAATCCTACCAAATTACAGAAACATCCCTCAAAATTCTCTAAATCTTCTCTAAACCCTACCAAATTCCAGAAACATCCCACAAAATCTTCAGAACTTTTCACACTCTCTTGGAAATATCCCTCAAAATTCTTCACGTGTCCTCAATATCCCTCAAAATTCCCAAAAATTCCCACAGAACTCTTGAAACATCCCACAAAATTCCTAAAATCTTCTCAGAACCCTACCAAATTCCAAAAACATTCCACAAAATTTGGACACCTTTCCACACAATTCAGGAAAAATCCCTCAAAATTCTTCATATCTCTTCAATATCCCCAAAAAATATTCCACAAAATTCCCACAATATTCCTGAAACATCCCACAAAATTCGCGAAATCTTCTCAAAACTCTTCGAAATTTCAGTAACATCCCACAAAATCTTGACAAATTTCCACACAATCTACGAAAAATCCGTCAAAACTCTTCATGTCTCCTCAAAAATCCCTCAAAATTCTAAAAAAACCCAAAGAAATTCTGGAAAATTCCCTCAAAAATTCCCAAAATCTTCTCAAAACCCTACCAAATTGTAGAAATATCCCACAAAATCTTGAAAACTTTCCACACAATCTCGGAAAAATCCATCAAAATTCTTCAGGTCTCCTCAAAATTCCCAAATAATTCCAGAAACATCCCACAAAATCCCCGAAATCTTCTCAAAACCCTCCCAAATTCCAGAAACTTCCTACAGAAACGAGAAAACTTTTCAACACAATCTAGGAAAGTCACTCAAAATTCTTCATGTCTCTTCAAAATTAAACAGAAATTCCACAAAATTGCAGAAAAATCCGACAAAATTTCTGAAATCTTCTCAAAACCCTACCAAATTCCAGGAATATGCAACAAAATCGTGTCAAGTTTACCCACAATCTCGGAAAAATCCATCAAAATTCTTCAAGTAAATTCAATATCCCACAAAAATCCAGAAACATCAAAGAAAATTCTTGAAATCTTTCCAAAACCCTACCAAATTCCAGAAACATCCCACAAAATCTTGACAAATTTCCACACAATATCGGAAAAATCCATCAAAATTCTTCAAGTCCCCTCAACATCCCACAAAATTCTAGAAAATCACACAAAATTCCAGAAACGTCCGACAAAATTTCAGAAATCTTCTCCAAACCCTACCAAATTCCAGAAACATCCCACAAAATCTTGACAACTTTCCACACAATCTCAGAAAAATCCATCAAAACTCCAATTTCACAGGCCTATTTAACATTTTATCCATCAAAATCAGTCCTTTGATTTGTGTTTTGGAAACTTGTTCATCTTGGGGTATTTGTCATCTCCTCAGGGTATTGAAGGTCCATCAAATGCTGCAGGTTTCATTCTTCCTTTAATATGGTCTATGTGCTGGAGTTTGACTCTTAAGCAGAACTCATTTTTTATTTTGCAGCCTAGCAGTTCTACTGTGGGGCTCTGGGCAGGTGAATTCACTTGAGAACGATGGGTAAATCAGCTCCTGGGAAGCTGTGCACGGCCTGGCCCCGATGCTTCAGCATGCTTGAGGTCAGCTTGGCTGTCTTGGACTGTCTAATAATAATGCAGAATAATAGAATTAAGTATTCATTTTAATTGCTGATCAATAAGATTTGTTTTCATCTAAATCTGCGTGCTAGTTTCTAAACCACTACAGTCTGTTTCATCAATGACCTTCCTGATTTTTGCTTTCTAGTTTCTGCCGATCTCATTTTCTCGCCTGTCCCTGGAAGAGGAAGGGATGATGGCTGGAGGTTTGGCAGTCAGCGAGGGCCTGGCCACCACTACAGTTCTGGACACTCAGCCTTGGAGATGTGATCAGGAATCTGCTCTTAGTTCCCAGTTTTGTATTGCAAAGACTGACCATGCTGCCAGCACTGTGTTTTATGAGTGAATTTTCATTTGGTCAAACTCCAAAGCAGCCTTAATTTTAAGGTGGAATTCTTTGTGGATGAGGCTGTGAAGAATATGGTGTTTATACTCCCATCCTACCGGCAGTACAGTAGAACAACTCCTAACGGATTTGGTAATAAAGACCTAGTTTTTCTTAACTAAACCTGCCCTAGCAAAATTCATAAGCTGGTGATAGCTATCTCTGGAGTGGAAAATCTTTATTGAGTTTATGGACAATTTAATATACTTTGTCAAGCTTTGCTGCTTAGTTTCTGTTTATCCAGAGACACCTGGGGCTACCTTTGCTTCCTAAGGGATTAAACTAGCAAGCACTTAGAATCAGATTTTGGGAAGATGGGTGCAGGAGACTTGGTAATTCACTTTAGAAAAATATAACAATGATGAACACTTCAGATGGAAATGATAGTATTTGACATACTATGTGAAATGCTTTTAAGTTATTTTTTAGTTTTTCTTTAATTTTTAATCCTGGATAAATTAAATGAGGCTTTTGGGGAAAGCATGAGCTGGAATTTATATTGTATTTATATTGCCCCGCCGTCACCGAGGACAGGGCTGTCCAAAGAAGTTGATGCAGCTGCTGAGGCAGAACCGTGACCTGATGCGGCTGCACCTTCGTTACTGCTCTCAGCCGAGGCCAAGAACCAAGTCAGCGGCAAAAGTGGGCATTGGGAGGAGACTCCGCATCTCCCCTCAGTTCTGACCTCCAGAGCATCAAATCAGCTCTTTGACTCACAGCTCACCACAGACCTCGAAACAGGAGGCAAAGATCTACACCAGTTGGCCTTTCACAACTTCTCACCCATCTATTACCTTTCTGTGGCCAGCTTCAGAAAATGGGGGGGAAGCCATTCCAAAGAATACGACCAAGGAAATCACACAGCACTCAGGACTTTTTCCAGACATCAAATTTTTAATGGATGATGTGAAGTATCACAGAAGCAATTCCTGTCCACAGAAAAAAAGATTTCAAATGGTTTTGTCTCAAAGACAATCACTGGATGTTGAAAATTTCTGCTGCTGAAAGTTACATTAGGTCCTCAACACTGAGCAATCAATATCCCCACAATCTAAACCGTGAAATTACCACCTCGGCAAGGAGAAAATTTTCAGGATTTGCAACTCATCTCAAAACTTCAGTAGAACTGAACCAGCAGAATTTCCCTGAGATGCCATTGTGTTCTGGAACCCCTCAAATACTCACTAAAACAGACTTTACTTTCAGTAGGACAGCTGTTGATGAAAATCTGCGGTAAAACCTATGAGAAGTGGCCATGTGCACGCATCTTCCTTCCCACAGCAGGCACAATCAAATCCTCCTTTGAATGGCCTCAAAGTTGAGCAGCACTCATTGGCACAGCCTCTTCTCCCACAGACAGGCCAGTGAGCAACACGGCAGCGCCAGCCAGATGGGCAAGGACAAGAGCAGATGCCAACAAGGCTTTGAAGCTGTGCCAAGGGAGGTTTACGCTGGGCGTTGGCAAGAACTTGTGCCCAGAAAGGGCCATTAGATCCTGCAATGGCCTGACAGGGGGCTGCTGGAGTCATCCTTGTGGCAGGTGGGCAAGGCAAGCCAGGCCGCAGCGCTTGGGCCCCGCTCTGCTGGCCATGCTTGCCGCCATGGCTCACAGGTTGGACTCAACATTCTCTCAGGGCTCTCTGAGGCCAGGGCGTTCTGTGCTTCTGTGACATCACAGCCTCTGGCGACGGCACGGTGCCTGGCAACTGTCGCCAGCTGTTGCTGCGCCCCAGAGCCCAGGCAGACCTGCTTGCAGAGAGATGCCCAGAGCCTCTGTGCTGCCGGCAGAGCTCTATGGCTGCTCACGGCTCTTCCTCGCTGCTGCAGCTTTACGTGCTGCTGCTCTTGGCCCATCCCCTCGACCCTTCCAGCAAACTTGAGCAGAGCACGGATGCCTCTCCTATGCTTCCGGAGGATTTCTACCCGGAGGAGACGGACCCTGAGCAGATCCTGTGGGTGTCCTGGGCAGTCCTGCTGGTTGGCGTACTCATCATAGGCATGGCCATGGGATGGGCCCTTGAGAGAAGATTTCGGAGATGCCGGGGAGAGGTGAGGCGGGGCTGGGGGGGTCAGGGAGGCGGGATGGGGCAGACCTTGAGGGCCTCTTGGGCACCCTTTGGCCAGTGCCCTGTGGCAGAAGGGGCCTGAGCTCCTGGCTGGGGAATCCAGCACAGGGGCTGAGCCCCATGCACAGCACCAAGCAGAGGCGGCCAGAGCTCTGCATGCTGCAGCCTCTTCCCCGGGGCAGCCCAGCCCAACTGAGCCCGAGTCTCTGTCTCCGAGGCCAAAGGCAGCCCCACTTTGTGGGTGCCGGCCCCGCTCTTCCCCTCTGCCTCTTCCATGGGGATCCCTGCGCTTTGCCTTGCAGCGGAATCTCCGGAGCCCTTCAGGCCGTGCAGGGCCCCGCCGCCATCGAAGACACGGCTGTCCAAAGAAGTTGATGCAGCTGCTGAGGCACAACCGTGACATGATGCGGTTGTGCCTTCGCTCTCAGCCGAGACCAACAACCAAGACGGCGGCAAAAGAGGGCATTGGCAGGAGACTCCGCACCTCCCCGCAGCTCTGACCTCCAGCGTGGCACTCCGAATTCAGAACCTTACGGGGAATGTGTGACCAGTGCCCAGCCCAGGCACTGCGACGTTCCCCATCTTAGAAGTTAGCCACACCCCTATTGTTAGTTGTAGGATTCCCCACCACGTTTCCCCCAAGAAGTTGACCTTTCCCTTAGTGTTCAATTCTAAACAGTTGAAGTATTGAAGTATTTTAGGCTTAAGATTCTTACCCCATAGTCTTCAAGTAACGTTGTAGTGTAGATTTTAGAAGTAGTCAAGTGAATAAAGTTCACGTTTTCTACACGTTGCTGTGTCATTTTCTTGATGTTGCACCTGAGACCTGGGGACTCCTTGAGAGATGGGTTTGCATGGCAGCTCCAGACTGCCTGCAATGGAGAGCCCGAGTGCCCCAGCAGGGTTTGCAAGAGTATGGAGGGCAGCGGGAAAGAAGAAGGTGGCCAATATTCACCTGCCTCCACCTTCCAAGGAAGCTTGGAGTCAAACCCTGTCTGCACGTCAGGGGGGACCCTAAAGGCCCCGGCAGGCATCAGGATGGCCCCAGGACGGGGGGCTCGCAGGACTCTGGGGCACCATGAAAGGAGCAGGATCATCCCTGGAATGCTGGGAGAGAAATGCAGAGACGTCTCCCCTGGGATCCAGGCAAGGGCTGAATTCAGGCAGGCAATTAGATCCACAGGCTGCCTGGGCTATGGCAGCTATCAGTCCTGCTTCATAGATTTCTGGGGGGAGTTTATCTATATAGATCTGTATTTAGTTCTTTCTATTTATCCTGTTGACCCTCCAAATAGGATTAGATTTCATTTGCCTACAAAACATCCGTTTTTTGATTTGTAGGAATCAACTATCTGTGCTCCCAGTTTCAATGACTTCTCTCAAATTCATTCTGCATCTTGCTCCTTTACAGCACCATCAAATACCTCTGTTAAATAAAAGGAGTATCAGTGGAAGGACGACAGTCTTGTTGCTTTCTGAAGAAAGTTAACTTTGATGACATATCTACTTTTAAAAATCCCATAGGAATAAAACTTACAGATCAGCTTTAGAATTTCAGAAGCTGGTTCCTCAACTCTTCCACACCACTTTACTTTTTGGGGACATTCAGCAGCAATAGCAAACAAGCACAGCAAAGAAATGGAAGAAGAAATGCAGATCATCAGCAGCAGACCACCTAGCAAAATCCATTTTAAATACAGCTCCAAGTTCTCAAAGAGCAAGTGTGAAGTGTAAATGGAGACACTCACACCAAATTACTACCAGTTGGTACTTTTGGCATTTCCACTGGCTTTCCTCTTCACTTTTTTATCTCTCACCTAAGGGAAGAGAAAAAAACCCAAACAAACACAACCTTTCAGGCAGAGAAAAGATGTGGTTGCTCTTGAAGAAAGCATTTGATTCTGCCTGTAGAAGAACCTGTTGGGAAAAATAGTAGCTTTTAGCAAAATGCCACTGTGCTCTTGCACTTGTTCTACCACTGTGAGAAAGAACAGGCACGTCTGTAAGGCTCCTGCAGCTCACCCTGGCTGAGGGTCATTGACCACTTATCACTGCAGGGGTCACTGGCAATAACGATGGTGGAAAATGTGGAGGGAGCTGGATAAATAAATGCTTGCCATTGCCTTAGCAGAAAAAAACCCCATCAAAACCAACCCACCCTCAAAACAAAGCAATGAAAATAGTTTGCCTCTGAATGAAAAGAACTTTAATTAACTATATGATGTCTGCTTTTGGTTCAGCATTCATCAATCTGAATTTGAATATGCATAGGGTAATTCAAGGTAACGGAAGCTTAAAGATCATGTCTATTTACTTGTGCATAGCCCATACTGAAGCACATTAGAAAGCCGTGTTTTGCTTGAAATCTGCGCGGTATTAACTTCATTCCCTCTTATACTCACTAGGTAATTAAATACATGAAGAAACAGATTTTTTTTTTTTTTATTAAGAATGCATTATAAATTAGGAAGGCATGGCTTTATCAGTCTGCTGATACCAACATTACTCAGCTAAGTTGAAAGTATTAACACAAGAACTTGATGACAGAAGCAATGTTCATCAGAGCCTCAACAATAAAGTTGCAGTTCCAAGTTTTTCAGATGTCCTACACTTGCTAAGGCATCTCCAGAAAGAAGAGTCACCAGAAAATAGCAGAGGAAATTTGAAACCCATTTCTCTTTTGGTTTTTTTTTTTTTCAGAACTTTCTTGTGGGCAACAGAAAACTCCTAATATGTGGAATGAAACGTAGTTTTTTTGCCTGAGTCATGAGTCATCCCCTCAGTTCCAACCTGATCCAGTGGTCACTTGAATCTTGGAAAGGGTCAAATCAGCAATATGAAATTTCAATTGTATTCATGAAAGTAGCTCTTTTTTCTCCATTCCCCTCCCTCTCCCAAATATATCAACACCAAGTGAGAAAGGCTTGATTTGAAAGATAATTATTACAGAATTAAACATGGACATAGCTAGTTTGCTACAAGTCCCAGCAGATAGAGAAACGAGAGCAGAATCAGAGGTTATCAAACTCAATATAAAATCCAGCTCATGCTTTCCCCAAAAGCCTCGTTTAACTTATCCAGGATTAAAAATAAAAGAAAAATGAAAAAATCATATAAAAGCATTTCACATAGTATGTCAAATACTATCATTTCCATCTGAAGTGTTCATCATTATTATGTTTTTCTGAAGTGAATTACCAAGTCTCCAGCACCCATCTTCCCAATATCTGATTCTAAGTGCTTGCTAGTTTAATCCCTTAGGAAGCAAAAGTAGCCCCAAGTGTCTCTGGACAAACAGAAACTAAACAACAAAGCTTGACAACATATATTAAATTGTCAATAAACTCAATAAAGATTTTCCACGCCAGAGATAGCTATCACCAGCTTATGAATTTTGCTAGGGCAGGTTTAGTGAAGAAAAACTAGGTCTTTATTACCAAATCAGTTAGGAGTTGTTCTACTGTACTGCCGTTAGGATGGGAGTATAAACACCATATTCTTCACAGCCTCATCCACAAAGAATTCCACCTTAAAATTAAGGCTGCTTTGGAGTTTGACCAAATGAAAATTCACTCATAAAACACAGTGCTGGCAGCATGGTCAGTCTTTGCAATACAAAACTGGGAACTAACAGCAGATTCCTGATCACATCTCCAAGGCTGAGTGTCCAGAACTGTAGTGGTGGCCAGGCCCTTGCTGACTGCCAAACCTCCAGCCATCATCCCTTCCTCTCCCAGGGACAGGCGAGAAAATAAGATCGGCAGAATCTAGAAAGCTTAAGCTAAAATCAAGAAGGTCATTGATGAAACAGACTGTAGTGGTTTAGAAACTAGCACGCAGATTTAGATGAAAACAAATCTTAGTGATCAGCAGTTAAAATGAATACTTAATTCTATTATTCTGCATATTATTAGACAGTCGGAGACAGCCAAGCTGACCTCAAGCATGCTGAAGCATCGGGGCCCGGCAGTGCACAGCTTCCCAGGAGCTGATTTACCCATCGTTCTCAAGTGAATTGACCTGCCCACAGCCCCACAGTAGAACTGCTAGGCTGCAAAATAAAAAATGAGTTCTGCTTAAGAGTCAAACTCCAGCACATAGACCATATTAAAGGAAGAATGAAACCTGCAGCATTTGATGGACCTTCAATACCCTGAGAAGATGACAAATACCCCAAGATGAACAAGTTTCCAAAACACAAATCAAAGGACTGATTTTGATGGATAAAATGTTAAATAGGCCTGTGAAGTTGGAGTTGTTAGGTTGCACATGAAAGAAGGGAAAAAAAACACACCCCAACCCTCAAATGCAATTTTAGATCCCTCTTGGAAAATTTGCTTTAAAAAGAGAGGAATAGATACAATCTTCCCCTCACCTGGAGATTTTAATGAATTCAAGCGAGAAAAGAACCTCTTTTGACACCAACCATCCTTAGTAGCAACATTTTGCAGCACGCAATTTGCAAAAGTTAACCTGCCAGGCAATAATACAGAAAAGAAAAATGAAAAGGAGGGCAAGGAAAATCATCTTCTGCTGAAACTGCTCTTCTACAAAAACAAAGTGATATTAAGATTCAGCCCGTGAAGAACACATACCTCAACCATGAGAGAAAAACACAATTCTTAAAAATTTCTTTGCTACATTAGAGATAGAAAATTGACTACAAATCAGGTGTTCAGTACTTGTTGCTTGTTCAGTACTCAGACATCATAATTACTACCACAATATTAGAAGAATAATCCAATAGACATATCTCAGGGATGCATTTTAATTCATTTGCTGGTGCCAGCCATGCTGTGCTTTGGTTCTATCCATCCATCCTGCTGCAAAAAGGTTCAATTTTGTTTTCACCAGCTGAGACAAATCAGCTCTTTGACTCACAGCTCACCACAGACCTCGAAACAGGAGGCAAAGATCTACACCAGTTGGCCTTTCACAACTTCTCACCCATCTATTACCTTTCTGTGGCCAGCTTCAGAAAATGGGGGGGAAGCCATTCCAAAGAATACGACCAAGGAAATCACACAGCACTCGGGACTTTTTCCAGACATCAAATTTTTAATGGATGATGTGAAGTATCACAGAAGCAATTCCTGTCCACAGAAAAAAAGATTTCAAATGGTTTTGTCTCAAAGACAATCACTGGATGTTGAAAATTTCTGCTGCTGAAAGTTACATTAGGTCCTCAACACTGAGCAATCAATATCCCCACAATCTAAACTGTGAAATTACCACCTCGGCAAGGAGAAAATTTTCAGGATTTGCAACTCATCTCAAAACTTCAGTAGAACTGAACCAGCAGAATTTCCCTGAGATGCCATTGTGTTCTGGAACCCCTCAAATACTCACTAAAACAGACTTTACTTTCAGTAGGACAGCTGTTGATGAAAATCTGCGGTAAAACCTATGAGAAGTGGCCATGTGCACGCATCTTCCTTCCCACAGCAGGCACAATCAAATCCTCCTTTGGATGGCCTCAAAGTTGAGCAGCACTCATTGGCACAGCCTCTTCTCCCACAGACAGGCCAGTGAGCAACACGGCAGCGCCAGCCAGATGGGCAAGGACAAGAGAGAGCAGATGCCAACAAGGCTTTGAAGCTGTGCCAAGGGAGGTTTACGCTGGGCGTTGGCAAGAACTTGTGCCCAGAAAGGGCCATTAGATCCTGCAATGGCCTGACAGGGGGCTGCTGGAGTCATCCTTGTGGCAGGTGGGCAAGGCAAGCCAGGCCGCAGCGCTTGGGCCCCGCTCTGCTGGCCATGCTTGCCGCCATGGCTCACAGGTTGGACTCAACATTCTCTCAGGGCTCTCTGAGGCCAGGGCGTTCTGTGCTTCTGTGACATCACAGCCTCTGGCGACGGCACGGTGCCTGGCAACTGTCGCCAGCTGTTGCTGCGCCCCAGAGCCCAGGCAGACCTGCTTGCAGAGAGACGCCCAGAGCCTCTGTGCTGCCGGCAGAGCTCTATGGCTGCTCACGGCTCTTCCTCGCTGCTGCAGCTTTACGTGCTGCTGCTCTTGGCCCATCCCCTCGACCCTTCCAGCAAACTCGAGCAGAGCACGGATGCCTCTCCTATGCTTCCGGAGGATTTCTACCCGGAGGAGACGGACCCTGAGCAGATCCTGTGGGTGTCCTGGGCAGTCCTGCTGGTTGGCGTGCTCATCATAGGCATGGCCATGGGATGGGCCCTTGAGAGAAGATTTCGGAGATGCCGGGGAGAGGTGAGGCGGGGCTGGGGGGGTCAGGGAGGCGGGATGGGGCAGACCTTGAGGGCCTCTTGGGCACCCTTTGGCCAATGCCCTGCGGCAGAAGGGGCCTGAGCTCCTGGCTGGGGAATCCAGCACAGGGGCTGAGCCCCATGGACAGCACCAAGCAGAGGCGGCCAGAGCTCTGCATGCTGCAGCCTCTTCCCCGGGGCAGCCCAGCCCAACTGAGCCCGAGTCTCTGTCTCCGAGGCCAAAGGCAGCCCCACTTTGTGGGTGCCGGCCCCGCTCTGCCCTTCTGCCTCTTCCATGGGGATCCCTGCGCTTTGCCTTGCAGCGGAATCTCCGGAGCCCTTCAGGCCGTGCAGGGCCCCGCCGCCATCGAAGACACGGCTGTCCAAAGAAGTTGATGCAGCTGCTGAGGCACAACCGTGACTTGATGCGGTTGTGCCTTCGCTCTCAGCCGAGACCAACAACCAAGACGGCGGCAAAAGAGGGCATTGGCAGGAGACTCCGCACCTCCCCGCAGCTCTGACCTCCAGCGTGGCACTCCGAATTCAGAACCTTACGGGGAATGTGTGACCAGTGCCCAGCCCAGGCACTGCGACGTTCCCCATCTTAGAAGTTAGCCACACCCCTATTGTTAGTTGTAGGATTCCCCACCACGTTTCCCCCAAGAAGTTGACCTTTCCCTTAGTGTTCAATTCTAAACAGTTGAAGTATTGAAGTATTTTAGGCTTAAGATTCTTACCCCATAGTCTTCAAGTAACGTTGTAGTGTAGATTTTAGAAGTAGTCAAGTGAATAAAGTTCACGTTTTCTACACGTTGCTGTGTCATTGTCTTGATGTTGCACCTGAGACCTGGGGACTCCTTGAGAGATGGGTTTGCATGGCAGCTCCAGACTGCCTGCAATGGAGAGCCCGAGTGCCCCAGCAGGGTTTGCAAGAGTATGGAGGGCAGCGGGAAAGAAGAAGGTGGCCAATATTCACCTGCCTCCACCTTCCAAGGAAGCTTGGAGTCAAACCCTGTCTACACGTCAGGGGGGACCCTAAAGGCCCCGGCAGGCATCAGGATGGCCCCAGGACGGGGGGCTCGCAGGACTCTGGGGCACCATGAAAGGAGCAGGATCATCCCTGGAATGCTGGGAGAGAAATGCAGAGACGTCTCCCCTGGGATCCAGGCAAGGGCTGAATTCAGGCAGGCAATTAGATCCACAGGCTGCCTGGGCTATGGCAGCTATCAGTCCTGCTTCATAGATTTCTGGGGGGAGTTTATCTATATAGATCTGTATTTAGTTCTTTCTATTTATCCTGTTGACCCTCCAAATAGGATTAGATTTCATTTGCCTACAAAACATCCGTTTTTTGATTTGTAGGAATCAACTATCTGTTCTCCCAGTTTCAATGACTTCGCTCAAATTCATTCTGCATCTTGCTCCTTTACAGCACCATCAAATACCTCTGTTAAATAAAAGGAGTATCAGTGGAAGGACGACAGTCTTGTTGCTTTCTGAAGAAAGTTAACTTTGATGACATATCTACTTTTAAAAATCCCATAGGAATAAAACTTACAGATCAGCTTTAGAATTTCAGAAGCTGGTTCCTCAACTCTTCCACACCACTTTACTTTTTGGGGACATTCAGCAGCAATAGCAAACAAGCACAGCAAAGAAATGGAAGAAGAAATGCAGATCATCAGCAGCAGACCACCTAGCAAAATCCATTTTAAATACAGCTCCAAGTTCTCAAAGAGCAAGTGTGAAGTGTAAATGGAGACACTCACACCAAATTACTACCAGTTGGTACTTTTGGCATTTCCACTGGCTTTCCTCTTCACTTTTTTATCTCTCACCTAAGGGAAGAGAAAAAAACCCAAACAAACACAACCTTTCAGGCAGAGAAAAGATGTGGTTGCTCTTGAAGAAAGCATTTGATTCTGCCTGTAGAAGAACCTGTTGGGAAAAATAGTAGCTTTTAGCAAAATGCCACTGTGCTCTTGCACTTGTTCTACCACTGTGAGAAAGAACAGGCACGTCTGTAAGGCTCCTGCAGCTCACCCTGGCTGAGGGTCATTGACCACTTATCACTGCAGGGGTCACTGGCAATAACGATGGTGGAAAATGTGGAGGGAGCTGGATAAATAAATGCTTGCCATTGCCTTAGCAGAAAAAAACCCCATCAAAACCAACCCACCCTCAAAACAAAGCAATGAAAATAGTTTGCCTCTGAATGAAAAGAACTTTAATTAACTATATGATGTCTGCTTTTGGTTCAGCATTCATCAATCTGAATTTGAATATGCATAGGGTAATTCAAGGTAACGGAAGCTTAAAGATCATGTCTATTTACTTGTGCATAGCCTATACTGAAGCACATTAGAAAGCCGTGTTTTGCTTGAAATCTGCGCGGTATTAACTTCATTCCCTCTTATACTCTCTAGGTAATTAAATACATGAAGAAACAGATTTTTTTTTTTTTTATTAAGAATGCATTATAAATTAGGAAGGCATGGCTTTATCAGTCTGCTGATACCAACATTACTCAGCTAAGTTGAAAGTATTAACACAAGAACTTGATGACAGAAGCAATGTTCATCAGAGCCTCAACAATAAAGTTGCAGTTCCAAGTTTTTCAGATGTCCTACACTTGCTAAGGCATCTCCAGAAAGAAGAGTCACCAGAAAATAGCAGAGGAAATTTGAAACCCATTTCTCTTTTGGTTTTTTTTTTTTTCAGAACTTTCTTGTGGGCAACAGAAAACTCCTAATATGTGGAATGAAACGTAGTTTTTTTGCCTGAGTCATGAGTCATCCCCTCAGTTCCAACCTGATCCAGTGGTCACTTGAATCTTGGAAAGGGTCAAATCAGCAATATGAAATTTCAATTGTATTCATGAAAGTAGCTCTTTTTTCTCCATTCCCCTCCCTCTCCCAAATATATCAACACCAAGTGAGAAAGGCTTGATTTGAAAGATAATTATTACAGAATTAAACATGGACATAGCTAGTTTGCTACAAGTCCCAGCAGATAGAGAAACGAGAGCAGAATCAGAGGTTATCAAACTCAATATAAAATCCAGCTCATGCTTTCCCCAAAAGCCTCGTTTAACTTATCCAGGATTAAAAATAAAAGAAAAATGAAAAAATCATATAAAAGCATTTCACATAGTATGTCAAATACTATCATTTCCATCTGAAGTGTTCATCATTATTATGTTTTTCTGAAGTGAATTACCAAGTCTCCTGCACCCATCTTCCCAATATCTGATTCTAAGTGCTTGCTAGTTTAATCCCTTAGGAAGCAAAAGTAGCCCCAAGTGTCTCTGGACAAACAGAAACTAAACAACAAAGCTTGACAACATATATTAAATTGTCAATAAACTCAATAAAGATTTTCCACGCCAGAGATAGCTATCACCAGCTTATGAATTTTGCTAGGGCAGGTTTAGTGAAGAAAAACTAGGTCTTTATTACCAAATCAGTTAGGAGTTGTTCTACTGTACTGCCGTTAGGATGGGAGTATAAACACCATGTTCTTCACAGCCTCATCCACAAAGAATTCCACCTTAAAATTAAGGCTGCTTTGGAGTTTGACCAAATGAAAATTCACTCATAAAACACAGTGCTGGCAGCATGGTCAGTCTTTGCAATACAAAACTGGGAACTAACAGCAGATTCCTGATCACATCTCCAAGGCTGAGAGTCCAGAACTGTAGTGGTGGCCAGGCCCTCGCTGACTGCCAAACCTCCAGCCATCATCCCTTCCTCTCCCAGGGACAGGCGAGAAAATAAGATCGGCAGAATCTAGAAAGCTTAAGCTAAAATCAAGAAGGTCATTGATGAAACAGACTGTAGTGGTTTAGAAACTAGCACGCAGATTTAGATGAAAACAAATCTTATTGATCAGCAATTAAAATGAATACTTAATTCCATTATTCTGCATTATTATTAGACAGTCGGAGACAGCCAAGCTGACCTCAAGCATGCTGAAGCATCGGGGCCCGGCAGTGCACAGCTTCCCAGGAGCTGATTTACCCATCGTTCTCAAGTGAATTGACCTGCCCACAGCCCCACAGTAGAACTGCTAGGCTGCAAAATAAAAAATGAGTTCTGCTTAAGAGTCAAACTCCAGCACATAGACCATATTAAAGGAAGAATGAAACCTGCAGCATTTGATGGACCTTCAATACCCTGAGAAGATGACAAATACCCCAAGATGAACAAGTTTCCAAAACACAAATCAAAGGACTGATTTTGATGGATAAAATGTTAAATAGGCCTGTGAAGTTGGAGTTGTTAGGTTGCACATGAAAGAAGGGAAAAAAAACACACCCCAACCCTCAAATGCAATTTTAGATCCCTCTTGGAAAATTTGCTTTAAAAAGAGAGGAATAGATACAATCTTCCCCTCACCTGGAGATTTTAATGAATTCAAGCCATTTCAAATCTGTCAAGAAAGCCCTACCACAGTCCCCATCAAACAACATTTTCTTTCATTTTTTTCTTCTCATTACTACTTCAGAGCAGTCTAAACAACAGCAAATAAGGAAATTCAAGTTGCAATTCAAACACTGAGCTCTGGAGTCCTACATTGCCTTCAAACACCTGTATGAAACACTAACTTCATGCTTAATGCTCTCCAATACATAGAAGCCATTTATTTGCATATCCTTTGGCTGCTAAAGCTGTAACTTGCATTTCTCTCAGCAGATGGGCCTGATTCTCACCTTCCCCTGATACACATGAGCAGTGTGGGCCCTGACTTTCTGGGCAGCTCACACTTCCTTGATTCAAACTCTTGACTTTGCTCTCTGTAACACGGCCCTTCCTGAATCCAGCCTAAGGTACCAAGCAGCCACACACCTTCTGAAGTTTCCATTATTGATATCTGCCTCTCCCCATTAGAATGCTTTGCAAAAACAATTAAGATCCAATGTTGCCCGTGTCTGCTGCAAGGAGGGGCTCTCTGGCTTTTTTACTCCTATTTTTAGAACATTCTCTTTCTAAGGTCATGACAGCTGGGTACAAATCCAGAGCAACACCTTGAAGCATTAACAAACAGAAGCAACAGAAAACAGAAGCTGCTGCATTTCCTGCGGCCATTGGAGGGTGCAATTGCAAGTGTGAAAATATTGCAGTTCTGTCATTCAGTAAGAAGTACACGTTCCAAAGGAAATCCATTCAAAGCAGATTATACAGCATAGATTTGTTGTCCATTTTAAATTGTTACTGGAAGCCAAAGAAAGATTTCTTTGGGAGCCTCACAGGTTTTTCTTCAGAATTTATAATGGAACAGTTACTCTGCTTTAAATTTAAGTGTTTTTTTTCCCCAACAGTTTCATCTACCTCCTCACCAAGCTGATACAGAATAGAGGAGCACAGATAGTGGAACAGATTTGGAATTCCATAAATGGACTTCTCATGTGGCTAGAACTGATATTTCCAGCTCTGTGGGCTTAGAGCATCCATCCAATGTCCTGCCAGTCCAGCACTTCCTGATGGTATTTGCAGCCACTGGCTCCACAGAAGTTAGATCAATGCGCTTCTCCTTGGATGTCATGTGGCTGCTGCAAGTGCAACAATGGAGCCACCAATTTCTAGTTGCAAGGTCAGGATTGCAAATTTAAAACCTTACTGTTACAAGATGTAAAGGCTCTCCAATCCTGCTGTAAACAAGAGCTTTTAAGACACTTAACTCTTCCAACTTCAGCTTGCTTCCAAGTTTATGGTATTAGCTTTTTTAGATAATAAAGGATTGTCTGTAGATTACTGTGGATTAAAATTATAACTGCAGACCTGAGTATTAGTCTCAAGTTTGATGGCATGAGGAAGTTGATGGTCTTCTTATCCATCCCTGGAATCACCCTGATGCACTGTCTCAACTATCTCCCAGAGGTATTTATTTTTTTCAACATGGATTATCTATTTTATGAAGTTTGGAACAGGGAGAATGGCTGCCTTCCATACAAATCAAACAGGTTGGATTTTCAAGTGATTCGAATTGTATCAAAGTCTTCAGACCCAAATAGGTGTAGCCTCTGTGAAATACAGAAGCCCTTATGAAAGGCTCACTCAGAAGGTGTCAATAGAATAAATAAGAAATTCATCATAAAAAAATGAAGAAGGAAAAAGCCTTCATTCCCTAACTCTGCAGAATCCCACCCGAGTAAAATCTCACTCACTTTACAATGAAAGGAAAATAGTTTAGTGGTGGTGGCAGGGACAAGGCGAGGATATACGGTGCCAGGGAGGATTCTACACTTAGAGATGCTGAGTATCCAGCCAAGAGACAGAAATTCATAGCAGAATAAGCTTCTACAAACTGAAAATATGCTTGGCTCAGGTAGATTTCAGGCCACAACTTTGATTCTCCAGAGGCAAAAGTAAAGAACAGTTCAGTCCTTTTTCCTCCCCAACTCATTCCTAGGTCCGCTCCTGCACAGTTTGTAAAAGAAAAAAAGAGTCTCATTCAGAACAAGGACGTAGGACCTTTTCCCCCTGTTGCAATTAATGTGAAAAAAAAATAAAGAAAAATACCTGCTCTGCATCTTGTGTTTATCTGCCATTTTAAACCACATTCTGAGCTCATCTCTTCTCAGAGGTACTTCCTTTCTAAATTTTACTTTTATTTTTTGGGTCCAAAAAGTATTACTACAAGTAAACTTCCCCTTGAACAGCCTGCCAGAGAAGAAGAAACAGCAGTGTTTGCTATCTGCCACCAAATTTTACATCCTGTCCTATAATCTTATTTTCATAAGCTCAAAGTCATTGGGGAAGGCAGAGAGAGATCTACATTTGTGCATCCTAGCAGGATGCTGTGCTGGAAAATATCTCTACCGAGTGTTCTTGGGTTAGTGGATCCCAATGACTTGATAGTACTGAGGGTCTGCACTCATTTGTACTAAATGGATGTAGGGACATTGCCATTGGAAATACAAATTTACAAAGGGACTGCCCCATAGGCTTGTAGGAGTAGTTTTAGTTTAGGGGCATTATCCGATGATATGACTGACGATATCATATGGTCTCTGTGTTACCAACACAGCCCTACAG
The DNA here is from genome assembly GCF_971803275.1 of Cyanistes caeruleus. Taxonomy (NCBI): domain Eukaryota; kingdom Metazoa; phylum Chordata; class Aves; order Passeriformes; family Paridae; genus Cyanistes; species Cyanistes caeruleus. Next base: position 125,160 of record NW_028255979.1, on the reverse strand, counting down.
CCTTGGAATAAAGTTTCTAACAATAAAATATTTGGCATGCAATATGGAATGGTGGACAAAAAGAAAATTAATGTCATCAAAGTTAAGGACCCTAGCAACATTTTAAGAGAAGTCTTATGAAGATGAAATTCTCTATTTCAGCTCATTATGTGTTGATCTATTTTATATATTAGTAAGGGCCTGTCTGCACAAACCAGTCTTTGAAATACGTCGTGATATTAAAGGCTAAAGTCCTTGAAACCTTCCTGCAGGAGAGAGAGTAAAGCAAAACAATATCCGTGTGTACAGGACAAAAAATGTAAACCTGCGTGCATTAGCCAATAGTAGCTTGCTTAGCCCACAGACCCTGTAAAACCCCATATAAGTGTGCAAAAGGTAGAAATAAAAGGCGTTCACGTTTACTTCTGTGAAGGCTGGTGAATAGCTGGTGGTCTCGCAATAATTTTGTGGCATTTTGAGAAAATTTTAATAATTTTGCGGGATTTTCCTTGAATTTTATAGGATTTTTTTGGAATGTTGCGGAATTTGATAAGATTTTGTGGAATTTTGAGAACACTTGAGTAATTTTGAAAGATTTTTCATATATTGTGTGGAAATTTGTACAGATTTTGTGGGATATTTCTAGAATTTGGAAGGGTTTTGAGAAGATTTCAGGAATTTTTTTCTTGAAATTTTTGGATTATTGTGGAATTTTTTGGAATATTGAGGAGACATGAAGAATTTTGATGGATTTTTCCTAGATTGTGTGGGAAGTTTTCTTTTATTTGTAAGATGTCTTAGGAATGTCGTAGGGTTTTCATAAGGTTTTGGGGATTTTGTGGGATGTTTCTGGAATTTTGTGGGATTTTGAGGAGACATGAATAATTTTGATGGATTTTTCCTAGATGGTGTGGAAAGTTGTCGAGATTTTGTGGAATGTTTCTGGAATCTGGTAGAGTTTTTAGAAGATTTTGGGAATATTTTGGGATGTTTCAGGAATTTTGTGGGATTTTTTGTGGGAATTTTGTGGGATATTGAGGAGACATGAATAATTTTGATGGATTTTTTCAAGATTGTGTGGAAAGTTGTCAAGATTTTGTGGGATGTTTCGGAAATTTGGTAGGGTTTTGAGATGATTTTGGGGATTTTGTGGGATGTTTCTGGAATTTTGTGGGATTTTTTGTGTAATTCTGTGGGATTTTGAGAAAATTTTAATAATTTTGCAAGATTTTTCTGGAATTTTATGGCATTTCTTTGTAATGTTCTGGGATGTTGAGGACACTTGAACAATTTTGAGGGACTTTTCTTAGTTTGTGTGGAAATTTGTGGGGATTTTGTAGGATGTTTCTGGAATTTTGTGGCATTTTTTTGGAAATTTGAGGGATTTTGAAGAGACATGAAGAATTTTTATGGATTTTTCCTAGATTGTGTGGATATTTGTCAAGATTTTGTGAGATGTTTCTGGAATTTGGCAGGGTTTTGAGAAGATTTCGAGAATTTTGTGGGATCTTTCTGGAATTTCATGTGATTTTGTGGAATTTTGAAGGATTTTGAGGAGACATGAAGAATTTTGATGGATTTTTCCTAGATTGTGTGGAAAGTTGTCAAGATTTTGTGGGATGTCTCTGTAATTTGGAAGGGTTTTGAGAAAATTTTGGGAATTTTGTGGGATGTTTCCTGAAATTTTTGGGATGCTTTTGGACTTTTGAGGGATATTGAGTTGACTTGAAGTAGTTTGAGATATTTTTCTGAGATTGTGTGGAAAGTTGTGAAGATTTTGTGGGATGTTTCTGGAATTTGGTAGGTGTAAGAGACGGTCTGAAGATTCCCTCATCTGTCTCACAACCGTCTCAAGGACAGAGACTGAGACCCTGAATATCACAAGGGACTTGGTTTGGGGCTTTGGGCCTAGCTGAGATGGATGTTTGCTCAGTGATTGCTTGCAGGAGGTTGCACGGTACACTGCCCTCGTTCCTGCTGGTGAACAGAGGCTTGGTAACCTGCGCAACGAGTTCTCCAGGACTCATGGCTCTCGTTCCTGCTGGTGAGCAGAGGCTTGTGCGTGGTACCCTGTGCAATGGGTTTTCCACGACACCTTGCCCTCGTTCCTGCTGGTGAGCAAAGACTTGCAAGACATGGATCGCTCTGTACCCTACACCTGCTCCCCGCGCAATGGAATTCATCACAATGATCATCAATCTCCTCTGGCTTTGGCCCTGCGCCCCTCGCTTTGCAGAAGACCATAAAATTATACCCCAAACTTACCTTCCTTTGAGATCTCCCCAACGGACAGAAGACTCTGCATCGTTGGACGGCTGAGTGGACTTTGACGTTGGTAGCTCTAATCCCCTTACTCTCTTTTCCTTATGCTTTGCTTTCTCCTTTCTCTCCCTCTATCGCATATTAGTGCTGATGAGCACTCCATAAAGTGTGTTTTGCTGTTTAAGTCCTTGCTTTGCTGATAATCTTTTGTACTCTAAGACCGACTAAAAGAACCACATCACGAATCCCACCTTGCGGATCGTGACAGGGAGCTGCATCCAGATTATTTCATGTGAATCCCCTGAGTTGTCCAGCTGCCTCTATGCCCCGTCCTCGGGAGTTTGTGGCCCAGGCACGACGTGCAAGAGCTGTGGCACACCATGGGTAAATGAAATTAAGTGGTAAGGCTGACATGCCAAAGCAGCATTTTCTAGGCACAGCTCCTAGGAAACTTCACAGGGAATTGCATACAATATTTGTGGCATTAGAAAGTGTTATAATTCACTGCTCTTATATGACCACCAGCTGCTAGCTCAAACCTACTACAATTTCTGCTCTAGAACAACCAAGCTGAAAGGTAGAATTAAACTCCTTGTGATGGTAATCCCCTTTTTCATATATTTGCACAATATCTAGTGCAGTGGGGCACTAATAACAATAGGAAGTTTTAGCTTTTAATTTTAACCTTCAGTCTGTCTGGGTTAGCATTTGCCTTTAAGGTGACTTAACATTTTGCATGTAATTACAGTCTCTGGATCTTTGAAAAGAGCTGTTTCTCTTGAGTTTTCTGAGTGGAATAAAATACATTTATTAGCCTGTAACCTTTTTTAAATCCCTCTCCCATATGGTATTCATGTGGCATCACATATAACAATGTAGGATAATAACCTGCATAAGATGGGCTATCATGAATATTGATGAACAGGGTAATGAAGATCTCTGTGTATGGTGCATGACTACATATGGGCAACCTATTGATGCAATTTCTTAAGATTAAATCAAAATAATAGACGATAAACATAAGAGTTCTACCGGCTTATCTGATATTTCAATCCATTTCATGTTTGGGGAGAACTGAAATATTAATAAGCAGAAAGATCTGTTATTCAAATTAATTCTAGCAGGAAAGAAAACAATTTCGCCCTTTTTTTCTTTACCTGTTGACTTGTGGGACGGATGACAAGCTGATATGTTTCCCTGGAGGCTAACATCTCATGTTCCAGAATACAGGCTTTCATTAAAAAATGATGACTTGTGAGGAGATGTTCATATTCATGTGAACACAGTGCAGGTGCTCATCTTCTCTAGTGCCTACAGAGAGCCTGAAACAACCAGTGTGACAAACAAAGCACAGCTGAAACAGCCGACAGCAACTCCAGCATCAGTGATGAGGATTTATTCGTGTTCTTGTTGGGTTTGATCTGCCAGCACTATAAAAACTCTGGGGTCACTGATGGATAGATGCTCTGAATCCTCCATCAAGGCCGGTCCAGCACCGTGATGAGCAATGTGTGATGGTCACTCAAGCTCCATCTCCAGGTTAACCACACTTTTTGCCCTCACTGCTCACAGGACGCGTCTGCTTCACTCTGGTGATTTAAGGGCTTCTTCTAATTTCCATCCTAACTTTCTGCACCAATTTTACCCAATTGTTATTATGCCAAAAATCTCTTTTTCTTAAATAGTTGTGAGCTACCACTGCATATTAATGTCTCCCCCTTGAGTGCTGCAGCTATATCAGCTCTCAACCTTCACCTCGACTATCATGCTGTGTATTCACCTGATCATGGGGACAGCTCTTCTCTCCACCTCTTCCGCTTGGAATCACTTTCCCCAAACTTTAACCAGCCTTCCAAGTGAGGGTGGACCTCAGCCATATGAACAAGCATCAACACTTCCATACATCCACCTCTTCTTTTCCTGTCTGAAAACTGCTTGCAGTATTTTCCAGACAACTCACTTTGGCTGCTGACAGACAATCCCTAACTTTGACTGGTCCCTACGTCCTTTCTCACCTCAGTGATTGCCAGCTGATGAGCTCTCAGTTTGGAGCAGACAGTGCTATCATTGATCCTGCAGCGTTACCTTGCATGCTGAGTAGCCTCCCTCTGCAAACTCCTCTGGTTCTTGCTCTTTGTTTGTTGCCACAGGGAAGCGGGGCTGTGCTTTAGGTGCTGCGTGTTCAGGAGCACACAAGGCAGGGGGGATTTTTTATACAGGAGAAAGTGAAGGGTGTGAGGAAGTTGAAGGCAGTGCTAAAGCATTCGGTTTTTTTTTTAAAAAAAAAAATCATCTAAATTACCCATTTTCTCCAGAGTTACTTCTGCCAAGGGAAAGGAAAGATGAAACTGTGATGATTTTTCCAGCTGACTGTGAATGACATTCTGCTTTGGGAAGTGCTTGGATTACTGCTTACCTGAAGTGCTGGATATGGCAGCATGTTTTCCCTCTTTGCAATGTACAAGACTATTTTAGAACTTCTCTTTTGTTATTGGTGTGGAAAACAAATGGATTTTAGGGTAATAATACAGATTCTTAACTCTATTTTATTACATATTCTAAAATCAATTTTTAACAGAAGTTTTAATTATACATTACTTTCTTTAAAAGGGCAGAGGTACTTCAGATTGTTGATTGTGCTTGCAGAGACTTGGTTTCTTTTTCATTTTCATTTTCTATCCCCATTATCCCTTTCCTGTAACCAATTTCAGTATTGCTAAGGAGCTTTCACTCAAATTGACAAACATTCGTAAAAACTCACTAAAATTAATACATTCTGAATCAATGCTGCTATTTTTTTTTTTTTTGTATATTTATTAACTTGGAACCTCTGACCCTGATATAATGGGAAGGAAGAGTCTTTTCTCTCTTTTCATAAGCAAATTTCTTGGTAAATTGCAGCAGAAAATGCTCAGTCCTCCTCATTAATGGATCTGTCTTACACTTCACATGGCATGACTTGAGCAGTAAAGGGTGGGTTTGCAGCTTACACCATACACACCTAATGAATTCCTGAGCTGCTTGAATTGCAGAGCTGCCCATTTGATCATTGTGCAAAGATGACAGTGGTCTCGATACCCTGATTAACGTGGAACAAAATATATTTATAACAATAGTTTATTCTAAGCCTGGAGATAAAACTGCCTTTCTGCTGCCAAGCAGTCAGCACCCACGGCATGCAATTAGCAACTTCCTTCCACTGCTTTGAAAGACATCACTATCATGTATGCAGATAGTGGGATTTTTTAGGCTAAGTTATTGAAAATTAAATAGAAAGTTGTGAAAAGGAACAATAAATGGGTTTTCCATCTGAAAGCCAGTGGCTTTATAGGGAAAATCCGTAAGTGTGGCTGGTTTCCTGTATTGTTTGTTACAGAATAGTCATGACACACTTCACAAGTGAAGGGTATTGTAATCACAGTAACGGAAAAATGTAGCTCAGTTGTTAACTTGAACAGTGTTGGGGTTTTTTCGTTTCTGAGATAGCCTCTTAGCTGATTACATTTTTGACCACAAGCATTTCTTAAATGTTAGGCCACATTTTTCTCCTCATTATATAGATGAAACTTGTAAAGAAAACCTTTTCCAGTTTCACAAGTTTCTGATTAATCCAAAGAGCATTATAAATCTACAATAAGTTTGCCTTTTGACTAGCAGCATTTGTAATAGCTTTAAAAAAGTAATCATTAAATGACTAATAACAAGCAATTGCCTTGATGCTCCTTGTTTTCAAATACCTATCTCAATTTAATGTCTTCCTGCAAGAAATTGTCAACAAAAATAATACAAATAAAAATGAGTGTTTGGTTAAAAGATGTCTCTAAACTTTGAAGTGGCAGGACTGGAAGAAGTATTTCTTTATTAATGGAAAAGTGTTGCTATTACAAGTAACGCTCCAAACGATGACGACCCTTCTGACGTGTAGTGTAATCAGTCTGTACATGGTATGAGCAATCTGTGCTGGGAGTTGGAGTAATGATCACCGTACCAAAAATAACCAAAATTTTGCACAGGTTTCAGCAGGACCAGGCGTTCATTTGCAGATGTAGAGCCATGCAGGGCTTAGAACCATTTCTTGCAGCAATTGCCTGAAAGTGCTAAGACCCTGAGACAGAGTGGGATTCAGTTCATTTGAGGAAGAGAGATTGCTGATGGTGCAGAAGGATGTGGAACAGGTGAAGACTTGAGCTGGAAGCAAAACATGAATGGGAAAGGGAGCATTTGTGTGTAGAGACCGGCAGTGAGAAAGGCAGAAAGCTGAGTCCTTAGTTCACGGTGGAGTCTAGCAGTTGTCTAGATGTGCCTCTGGTTTGCCTGCACTTCAGTAGGTTTTCCTCCTCCCTAATTTCTTGTCTGGATTTACTACTCATTTTCCAATTTTTTTGGTCAAGTACTGTGTGCCAGGCAGAAATGCTGGCCAGAAGCGCAGTCAGCGGTGTCCTAAGATGTATTGCTCAAAGAACGGCTAAGACATCACTCCCAGTTCACACTGCATTGACAGCTCAAGAGCAAAGAGCCTGAAAAGTAGAACCAAGGATGATGAAAGCTGTTCATATTCCTGCCAGAAGCGCATGGCGCTGTAGCTGGTGACGCTCTGCGCCACAGCCCTCAGCTGTGAGGTGTCTAGCACATCTCGGTGAGCAACCAAGTGCTTCCGAGGACAAGCGCTCTCCCACACGTTTCTGTCCAGGCTGGCCAGCGATAGCCTAAAAACAGCTGCTCAGAGAGAAGGGTAGGAGAGAAACTGTGAGTTTGAGCTCACAGCTGAGAATTTTAGTCACTTGACTTCCACCCCATGCTTTCTAGCCTTTTCTAAGAAAAGTAGAGTCCCCAGTACAAGACTCTGTCAGGATATTCTCCCAGTGGAGAAGCTTATGTACAGTTAACGTTCTTATCCCCTTTGTAAACTTGTACCCCTTGTTTACTCCGATGGTTATTAGTAAGGTTAATTACTTACCAGTTTCTGAAGTGTTTTAAAGGTTCTTATGAGACATTCCTGTACCCTTTCCCTCACTTCCTTGCTATTATATAACAAAGCAGCTCCCATAGAAGCTGTGCCACACTAGAACAAAGAAACTCCCAGGAAGCTGTGCAACTGAGTAGTGTGCAAACTAAGGCATGCAAGGCACCAAAACAACGAGCTAAGAGAGGAATAAAAGGACAAGGAAACATATTCTAGCAAGCTATGATGAAAGATCATCTCCCTGCATCACCTATACCCGCTTAGAAACCATCTTCCTGCATCACCATGACCTAAAGAGGACAGGAATGGACTGACACCCCTAGACAGTGAACCTGAACAAGAGGCCTCCTGGCTACTTTCCTGAGGACGGAAGCCCCAGCTCTGCAGTGTGTGCTGCAAAGCTGAATTGTGTCTCCTCCTTGGAGCTGACAGTGTGGGAATGGCCATGGTGCAAGCAACCCCTTGGCCCCCCCCCCACCCCAAGAGCCAAATCCTAAGAAAGGCATCAAACAGGAGTCTTGCCTCCTGGCCAATTTGTTTCAATTACCGTGTGCCGCACGGGCCGCGGCCGAGGGGGCCTGGACCCAGCCGGAGCTCCTCCCGGAGCCCAGCGGACTCCAGCTCAGCGGGGGCCGCAGGGGGGCACGGCTTAGGCTTGGCAAGGTGTGAGCAGCCGTGGTCCGGCCCAGCCTCAACCGGGGTCCCGCAGCCTCCCGTCCCCACCCGGTCACTGCCAAGGCTGGCCCGGCCCCACCAGGCCGAGCCTGTGTGACTCAGCCCTTCTGGGACACAGGGCCAGAAAGACTTCAGCCCTGAAGCAGCAGGCTTTGAGTTCAAGCCTTGGGAAGCGCTTGCCAAAGGCTTGATGGCAATTCATACGTTCATCAAGTCACCCCACTGAAAGTTATGTTTCTAGAATCTTCCCGTATCTCTCCCCAGATTGATTGCAATTCATCACAGTATTTTGCAGCTTTCTAACCCCAGCCTGTGTCTGGACCCATGCCCTCAGACTGCGCCCTCACACCTCCCCTAGATATTGTTCTGTCTGCCCCTAGTCCTGGTCTTTGCACTTTGTTCCTGTGCTGCACAGGCTTTATGGGCCTCATCCCTACTTGATTTTCCTATTCCAGTTGGTTTTGGGGACTCCACGGCACTCGCTCCTTTAATTTTCTCCTCGGTTGTCTGGGTGTCAGGGGACCCTGAAGTTTTAAGGATTGTTGCGGCCACTGTCAGCACGACTGTAAGGGCCGCAGTGCAGCGGGGCCTGGCCCGACCGGCAGCCGAATACCTCCTCAAAGGTGGAAGCAAGAGAGAGATTTCCCGGGCTTGCTTGTCTGCAAAATGTCAATCTCACAGAGGTGGATCCAGCTTTTTAAATGCTTTAATAGGTAGTCAGTTCCCACAGCCAGCCAGCTCTTGGATTTTGTTTGGCACAGAGGCAGCTCTCGCTTAGCAGCTCCTCTCAGTAACATCATTTCCATGGGGGGCTTCTTCCCTGCTCACCAAACAGCAATTCATGCAAAAGCAGCACAAACTGTTCTTCCTGTCCTCCTGTCTTTGCTAGAGAGTGCCTTTCAAAGGGATAATAATTGGGAGCGAGGGGGTTTACATTTTCCATTGCAAAGGAGCCTCCTGCCTCCCTTAGCAGGCCCCTGTCTTTCAAACAAAGACACACACGGTCTCCTTTTGCACCTTCACTTGGCCCCAGCCACTCCTGATCATTTGAAGGAGCGACTCAGAAAAGGGGCGGCAATCCCCCAAGGCCAGAGCTGCTCCCGGCTGCTCCTGGTGCCTTGGGCTTTTGAAGGGGTGCCGCGGTGGCCTTTGTGACACAGGCACGGGGTGCCGCGGTGGCCTTTGTGACACAGGCACGGGGTGCCGCGGTGGCCTTTGTGACACAGGCACGATGCGTCAGGGGCTGTGGTGACGCGGGACCTTGCGGTGCCCAAAGTCCATTGTGACATGGCAGAGCCCCTCCCCAGCTGGGGAGTATATAAAGGGCTTGCGGGGCCCGGGTCTGTCCCAGGACAGTGGCTGTGTCCAGGTACCTGTGTGCGCCAGAGGACTGCAGGCATGCAGGAGGAGAAGGCAAAGCCCAAGTCCCAGCCCCACAGGCCCTGGCCCGGCTCACAGAGAGCCCAAGCCTTGAGGGAGCAGCAGGAGGAGGCTGAGAGGGCAAGCAGAGGGAGGAGAGGAGCCGTGGAGTCCTGCGCTGAGGAAGAGGCAGAGGTCTGCCAAGGAGAAATGAACAAGTTCCAGCAAGGGACTCCAGGGGAAGCCTGCACTCAGCCACAGCTGTGCCCAGGAGAAGCCCATAGCTGCCAGGAGCTCTCTGAGTGGGAAGAAGGCCTTGAGCAAGAGCTGGTCCAAGTATGGGGGAGCTCCTGGCATTTCTGGGACTGGGATGAGGGCAAGGAGCAAGAGCCCTCCCCAGTTGTCTCCGAGTGGGACGAGTGCAGGGAGCAGGAGCTGTGGCAGGCAGACAGCGATCACTGTCAGGAATTTTCAGATTGGGAAGAATCTCCTGAGCAGCGGCTGTCCCCAGGAGAAGGCACGAGCTGCCGGGCACTCTTGGACTGGGAAGCTTGCCACAAGCAAGAGCTGTCCCTGGATGGCCAGGAGGTGACTGGAGGCAAAGCAAAGAGAAAATCCTCCAGGTCCAGCTGGGATGATGACACTGATGGAGAACTGGCTCAGGACAGCAGGGAATACTGTGACATCCTGTGCAGCCAGCTCAAGCCCTGGCAGCGGGAGGACGATGACTGGGATGAGGTGAGCGTCCTGGAGCTGCACGAGGAAGGAGAAGAGGCCAGGCAGCAGAGACTGGCAGATTTAGCCCAAGAGGAAAGCCTGCTGCCTGTCCCTCGAGAAGCTTGGGTGGAGAGCCAGGAACCCGAGCTGTGCCCACAAGAGCAACTCTGTGCCGGGCCTGGCCCTCTGGCAGCCCAAGCCACAGTGGAAGATGTCTCTTCTCCTGGGCAGCCACTTCCCCACAGGAAAGGCCGCTCGCTCTTGAGGCGGGGGCTGCGGGGGCTGCGGGGGCTGTTCCGCTGCCCCTGCCTGGCGGCACAGCCACAGGATTAGCGCCCGCTGGCAGCAGCACCAGGCTGCAGATGGCGGCTGCCCCGCGGCCTGCCCGGTGCCCCGAGGTAGCCGCACGGGCTGCCCCGGCCTGCGCTGGCCCTGCGGCCGCTCTGCGGCACCCCCGGGGCGGCTCCCCGAGGGCACACGGCAGCCCAAAGCGGCACCCAAAGGGGGACCCTCACTGCCGGGGCTCAGCGCCGCATCCCGGCCCATCATCCGGCCAGGAAGGCACCTGGAAAGTCATCGGCTCCCAGCGGCAGCCTGGCACTGCCAGTGGCACCCCTGCACCGGGTCCCCAAGGGCCACAGCCACACGGCTCTTGGCCCTTTGCAGGGACACTGGCTCCAGCTCCTCCCTGCTGGACTCCAAGGCCATTTCCTCTCCTTCGGAAAGGACTTTGCTGATCCTGTGGCACTTTGGCCATGAGGAATGGACACAGGCAGGAGGTGTTGCTCCCAGGACATGACGGCGGCCTGCTGGACTGCAACACACACAATTCTAACAAAAGAAAAGAAAGTTGTATTTAGGAAGTAGTAGTAGGAAAGAAAAAAACCCAACCCCCGCCCCCCCCCCCCCCCCACTAAAACCTGCATAAGACCCTCCAGAAACCAAAAAATGATAAAGAATAAGAATAGGAATATTAGGAAGAAGAGGTGGAAGCTGAAGTAGATCAAGACATAGTAGTACTTAAAACATGGAAAATTAAGAATAAGAATAAAATGTTGGAGTCTGGAATACAGAGTGTGTGCCCTTGTTTCTGATACTTAGTTATAAGATCCAGTTTTAAGTTCCCCCAGGCAGGGCAGGTCCCTGGGTGCTGCCCCTGGCTCCAGATAGTTTTCAGATGGGAAACACTATCAGAAGTAAGGTTTTAGAAGACAAAATGTCTTCCCTGCTGACAGCACCGTAAGGAATAGCTGCAGGGCAGAGTTTTAAAAACAGAGGTTGTCTTGACCTCTCTACAGCCTTGCATGGTTCTCAGCATGATAGATCAGGGGAAAAAATATTATAGTGGGTCGGACACATCACATTGCAACAGAGATGCAACAGCACCCCTGATTTTTCCATGGTTCTGGATGACAAGAACTAGGATACTGTTACCGCTGAAGATGAATAGATCATGCGGACACAGGTGGAGGTGTGCTGAAAAGAAGAGCAGAGTTTATAGTTTATTTCCTCCCAGGATTTATAGGCTTCTGACCACAGCCAGGGATTGGATGGTCAGGATAACATTTTTCTCACTGCACTGGCCATGAGAGATGCCCATCACAAGACGTGTAACAGAAAGAATGTACACATATCTATGTTTACAGCTACTCTCCTGGGAAAGTCCTTAGAAAACCATGTCAGCAAGCTCAGAAGCTGAGTTTTCAGGGCTACATCCCCCTTTTTTGGTTTAACAAAAAGAAAAGAAAAAAGAAAAATGAACAAAGAAACTAGCAACATTATAAACAATCAAAAAGATAAATAATAGGAAAATACAATACTCCATACAATCAGAAGGCTGTAATTTCAGGGTGATAGCTCACCCTTTCATTATTACAAAAAGAAACTTTTTTTTTTTTTTGAAAAAAAAGCAGAAAACCAACAAAACTCAAAAATAAATGAAACAATTGTCCAACATCAACACCTGCTTGTGGATGGCTCTCAATCTGGTCACAGAGGCAGAATCCATGGCCAGATTGAAAGGCGCCTGGGAAAACTTATGAAATGCTCTGACAGCAGCCTGTAATTCCATCAATTGGGCTGATCTAAACTCATGACTCTCCAAAAAAATAAAACAAAAACCACCAACCTAAAAACAAAACAGTGACATCAATGGAAAGATTAATCTAATAAACTTGAGGAGCAGAAACTGCTTGCAGAACCTCCTCCAGCATCTACAGTGCCTCTGGGGTCAGTGTCAGAGGTGACTTTAAATCAGAGTCCCCCTTTAATAGACCAAACAAGGGAGACAGTTTAGTCGTGGTCAGTCCCATATGAGGACACAACCATGTAAAACTCCATTAATATTTGGACATCATTCATGCAGTGTCTGCACTGAATGCAAAAAAAAAGAATTGCACCTCCAGATGCGGGACTGTTCGTCCCAAAAATTATTTTGACCCTCAAATAATTTCAAGGAGGTTGTTTCTGGAGTCACTTGCAGCTCCATATCATTGGCAAATGCCAGCAAATTTTGCAGGCCTTATGGCAAAATCTCCATTGATATCTCTGTGTGGGCTCAGCATTAATGATAGCTGGCACCAGAAAGGCAAATTTGGGTCTGTCATCAGGATGCAAAGGAATTGCAAAGAACAATCCTTCAGATCCACAATGAGGACTAGCCAATCAGCAGGAAGCATGGCAGGTGAAGGCATGCTAGCCTGCAACATCCCCATGCTTTCCATCATAGCATGAACTTTCTGGAGGTCTTGCAATAACTTCCATTTCCCAGACTTGTTCTTGACACAGAAAACAGGAATGTCCCAGGGACTGGTTGAAACTCCAGATCACTGTGATCCAACTGTTCTTGCATCAAGTCACGGAGGGTGACTAGTCTATCATGGGAAAGGACAACAGAATCTGCTGAACAAAGAGTCAGTCTCAAGTTCTTCTTTGCATAGAATCTGTCAGCATCGGCTCCAAGGGTCACTCTGGGGCCCATCAGCAAACCTGACAATCGTGATGTCCATGCCAGTGTCAAAAACCCGCAGAAGCTAATCTCTGACAGCACCTCACCAAGGATGGACAGGAGATGGATGGTGTAGACCCATTCAGGATGATCCCTGGCTGTCAGAACAGCAGTCCAGTGACCCAGGGAGGTCCAGGGAACCCGAAGCCACCATCTCCCCACAGCTGGTTCTCAGCTCTGCGAACATAAAACTCAAAAGGCACAAGGTGAGCAAATCCAGGTCCTGCAGGGATAGGAACAGGAGGGGTGAGTGTGGAACCCATGGCAGAAATGCACCCCAGGAATTTCGAATCAACGTCCCCTGGGTGAGCAATAGTGCCTTGAGCATGAACACGGTATTCATCCACGCCACAAGAAGAGCACTCATGCCTTCACCCACCGGACCAAAGCATTCAGAAACACATGGAATGCCTGATACGCTCAGCTGCACAGTCATCTGACAAGAGGACAAGGTCCACAGGCCAGCTGAAGAAGCTCCAGCAGCCTGGGACCCCTGGCCCATCAAGGCCACTGACTTCGCCCCTGCGGCAGCACCACCCGAGCCAGTGGTAACTAGCGCAGGACCTTGGTCTGCCGCGGCCGCAGGAGGCGGCGGGGGAGGGCCGGCTCCAGCCGCAGGCTCGGGTGATGCCCAGGAACCCGAGGCGGGGGGGGCTGGAGGCAGTTCAGCACAGCCCACCTCCAGCGCCGGGAAGGACCGAGGCGCCGGTAGAGGCACAGCCTGCGAAGCCGCAGCACCGTCCTGCTCTGCTGCAAGGGGACAATCCAGGCTCGCAGGATGGGAATCCGGCAGCATGGGGCTGGCAGAACACAGCTTGGCATCGGCACCACTCTCAGAACCCGCCCCCACCCCCCACGAATCCGGCGCGGGGCGGGCAGCGCTCAGAACTGCCCCTAACAGCGTTTCTTCGGGGCGAAAGGTCCAAGAAGCGGTGCCAGCCGCTCCTCTGCTGGAAAAGCGTGCGCGGCCACCGGCGTGGAGCCCGGGCCCTGCCCGTCCCCCACCGCGGGGCAGGGCATGGCCCAGCCGCAGCAGGGACATGGGACCGGCCCTGAGGCATCCCCCAGGGTGGGTGCCGTCCCCCGTTCAAGCACCCCCCCATCGGTCTGTGCCAGGAGGGCACACGGAGGAGGCGAGTCCGCCCCGGGCTTCCACCGCCGGGGCATGGGCCGAGGCGGCGTTACACCCCCTGGGCCCGCAGCGCTCCCAACGGCCTGCTGGCAGGGATCCAACCCCGCCCCGGGCCTACACCGCCGGGGCGCCGGTTGAGGCGGGGTCACACCCACCGGTCCCGCGGCGGCCCCGTTCAATCCGTCGCACCTTCGCCAGATCCCGAGCAGCCGGAGCAGCCGGGGCTCATAACCGACCAGCAGAGCCTCAATCAGGGAATCGCCTAAAGGGTCCCAAGCTGACTGTGAAAAAATCGCTTCAACCACAGGGAAAAACCCCTCAATTCTCCCATACTCACACAATCGCTGAAAGTCAGCATATGAAACATCAATCCCTCTCTGATCAGACACCGCATGCCATATTTCCAGAACCAGGCCTTCGCTGAGAGAAAGCCCAAAACCATCCATAGCCACAGGCTAGACAGTACCCTGTAACACACGTGCAAGACACGTCGGGGTTCCCCAGATGTTACCGCTGAAGATGAATAGATCACACGGACACAGGTTGAGGTGTGGTGAAAGAAAGAGCAGAATTTATTTTTCCTCCCAGGATTTATAGGCTTCTGACCATGGCCAGGGATTGGATGGTCAGGATAACACTTTCTCACTGCACTGGCCATGAGAGATGCCCATCACAAGACGTGTAACAGAAAGAATGTACACATATCTATGTTTACAGTTACTCTCCTGGGAAAGTCCTTAGAAAACTATGTCAGCAAGCTCAGAAGCTGAGTTTTCAGGGCGACAGTCTATCTCAAGGCCATTTTCATCTCGGGACATCACTTATCTTCCAGACTACATCCTGTACCTCAATTTTAACATGTAACATCTGTAAAGCGCTGCATCTGCCTTGTAACACTGATTCTTTTGATTGCTTCGAATAATAACTTCAATAACAGTTACTATTTAGTTAGGACAAATCAATTCCTTTTACTGCAATCCCGCATTTCTCTTTTTGACCACATTGATTCATGCTTTTAAAAAAAACCAACTTGAATCTTAGTATTTTTTCTATATTCTCAATAATCTCATTTTTTGCATTCACTTTATTTCCATTTCTAATTTCTTTAACATTTCTTGTGCTGCATCAAGTTTTTTCCACTCTCTCTCAAATTTGGTTAACATTTTTTTGAGCTATTATAGTTACTTTCTGTTCAGTATTCCTTGAATTACTGAATGGATTATGGAATCATACAAGGTAGAAACAATAATCTTAAGGTAAAACACAATATCAAAAATTTTAACTTTTTCCACTATGTACTTTATAAAGGTTATCTCACCTTTGAAATGAATATTGTAGCTCACAGAACTGGGAGCAGGAGTCTCCTGTGGCCCACGGTGTGTCCATTCAGCCATTGTTAGATCGTCCAGTTGGAGCTCAGCCCGGTGCAGCCCAGGCACAGGCACCAGGCTGGTCCATTTCAGCATCCCAAAGTCTTTGTGGCTCCCTGTGCACCCATTGCTTCCTGAATCCATTCTTGAATTCCCAGTTACTGCTGTGCAGGACATGAGAACACAGGAATAGCTTGTTTGGCTCATTCTTGTGTTTGCTGCTCCTGCCTAAAGGAATCATCAGGACTATATGCTGATGTCATGGTATAGCCCAACAGCAAAGACTTCTTCTGTAGTGTCTAAAACTCAAACCTTGTGTGACTGTTCAGACACTCTAAAATCCAGGGTGAAGATGACAGCTTTGGTATGGAAGAATCCTAGAAATTTTGATATGTGATTTTTCTAGTCAAGGATTTGAATGCCAATGTGGAAACTACAAAAATCTTCAAACTGGTTTTCATTGGCAACCCCTTTGAAATGGCATCAGCACACCTACAGGGGACAGGGTATGACAGCGGGGACAGTACTTGGCAATTCATGGCTTCAAGTGTGGGAGATAAATATTTTGCCCGGGTTCAACCTGAAGTTCAAGTTTTCCCAGGATTTTGATTGATTGGTCATTGCAGGTCAATTTAATAAATGCAAAAGGATGGAAAAGCACAATTTCTGGAGATTGTGCACTAGGGAGAAAATAGGAAGAAAACCTTGAAAACAGTCGGCAGGCTTTGGAAAAATTCTAAAAAGATGTGGGCTTTGGCTGCCCTCTGGCACAGAAGCCCCCCAGGGGTACAGGTCTCTGGGGCAGGAGACGAGTGCCAGCACTGCCAGGGCTCGGGTGGGGTGGCAGGTCTGCCTTGGCGGGGACTCTGCCACACCTGCTGATTTCAGTGCTGGCCGGGCCCCAGGGCTCAGAGCAGCATTCGTGCCCTGGCCCACACGTTCCTTGTCTGTGTCACACCTGCAGGTTTAGAATGGCCACCAGCTGGGACGTGTCCCAAGGAGGCCGTGCCAGCTTCTGTGCAAGGCCCCGTGCCCTTCCTGCTGCGGCTGCGTCGGCAGCCCTGGGGGCTCCTTCTGCTGCCCTGAGCCTGCAGAGCAGGGCAGCGTTGGCTGATGGTTTGAGGCATTCCTAAAGATCCTGTTGGGCTGTCTTAGACCCTTTGGGCAAGAGATTCCTCCCAACCTGGGCCATTTTTGGGGGGATGGGGGCAGGGGGAACCAGGGCAGCTGGCAGGGTGCGTGAGGGCCCTTTGTGACATATGGTCACCATGGGATGGAAAGGGATAGGGTGTCAGAGGGCCCTTTGTGACATGTGGTGGCATAGGAGCTGGCGGTGACAGGACCACGCCACAGTGCTCGGTGCACGCGACGGGACAGGACGCGTCAGAGCGGTGCTGTGAGGAGCCCCCGCACAGCACACTCGTTTGTGTCGGACCCGGAGCTTTTCCGAAGCGTTATTCCAACAGGTGACCTCGAGGCCAGACCACAGGGCTTGCTGACCTGTGGCCTTGCCGAGGCTTCTTTCTTAAGGTTCTGTCAAGGGCAGACCGTGGGACTTGGTGACCCGGGGCTTTTCCGAGGTGTCGCCCATCCCTGCAGTCACTGCCCTTGAGACCAGACCTCAAATCTTGACGAGGAGCCTCCTGTCCTTGTGGCAGGAGCCCTCAAGACACAAGTGCAGGACTTGCTGTCCTGCCGTCTTGCCAGGACTTGAGTCTTGCAGGTGCCTTCCAGGCACGACTGCAGCACTTGCTGACCTGTGGCCTTGCCGAGGCTTCTCAAGGTTCTCTCAAGGCAGACCGTGGGATTTGGTGACCCGGAGCTTTTCCGAGGTGTCGCCCATCCCTGCAGTCACTGCCCTTGAGACCAGACCTCAAACCTTGACGAGGAGCCTCCTGTCCTTGTGGCAGGAGCCCTCAAGACACAAGTGCAGGACTCGCTGTCCTGCCGTCTTGCCCGGACTTGAGTCTTGCAGGTGCCTTCCAGGCACGACTGCAGGACTTGCTGACTCGGAGCTTTTCCGAGCCATCTCTCCTGCAAGTAGCTATAAATCCAGTCCCTGCCATGGAGCAGCGACCCCCAAGAGTGCCCAAGTTGGCCTGGGTTGAGGAGGAGGAGGAAGGAGAAGGCCCTGGAGCTGTCCTGGCACAGGAGACTGAAGAGGTGCAGGAGTTCCAGGCACCACGGGAGGGTGAGTTGCAGAGCTCGGCCTTAGGGCTAGCGCCTGTTGCCAGCTTGGCCCCATCCCATTGCATGCCATGCCATCCCCTGGTGCTGTTCCTATGGAAAGGATGGGAGAGTGTTGAAGATGATATGGAGCAGCGACCCCCAAGAGTGCCCAAGCTGGCCTGGGTGCAGGAGGAGGAGGAGGAGGAAGAGGAAGAAGGCCCTGGAGCTGCCCCAGCACCAGAGACCGAAGAGGTGCAGCAGTTCCGGCCGCTGGAGGAGGGTGAGTGGCAGAGCTGGGCCACAGGGCTGGTGCCTGCGGCCATCTTGGCCCCATCCCATCCCATTGCATCCCATCTCATCCCATCCCACCCTGTCCTGTGGAGACACACCCATGGACAGCATAAAAGAGGGGCTGGGGCTGCCCCCCCAGCAGTGGCCGTGCTCCATCCCCTGGGGCATCCGCGGGGCTGTCCCTGCCTGGGGATCGCAGGGCTGGGCTGCGTTCTCCGGCCTCTCCCGCAGCCCCTCAGCTCTGGCTGCTCTTTGCCAGATGCAGCCATGGCCCAGACACAAGAGCAGGACCTTGGCGGTGGCCTCTTCCGCAGAACAGCGCAGGTACCTGCAGCCATCCCCAACTGGGCTGGGCCTGCTGGCACTGCTCAGCCCAGCAGCACGCCTGGAGCACTCCATGGAACATCCCCGATGTTTCTGTCTCCTGCCCTTCTCCTACAGCTGGTTTGCAGCTTCATCAAGAGAATTCGGGAAGAAGGGACCAGCGCCGTGGCCACTGGGCTCAGACCTTATTCATACATCTTCAACACCAAGGCCACTGCTGCCCTGCTGGATATGCTTGTAGAGGAGGGTTTTTACAGTCAAAAGCAAGTAAGCAGCCTGTGGCCAGGGTTTGATCCTCCAGGGATCGCTTGGCCTCCCAAGCCACGCTTGCTGATCACTCGAAGCCTTTGAGGCCATTGCAGCGTGCTGAGAAGGGAAGCACTTCTCTGGGGAAGCTGGGGACATTCCTGACTCCCTGTGGCAGCTTTCCAAGTCTCCCCTTGTGCTTTCTCCAGGTGCCTGCCATGGTGAGGTACATCCACCAGTGGCTCATGGCCAATCAGTTCTCTGAGCACAGGCTGAACAGGACCCTGCTGGATCTGAGCGAGGCACAGCCCGCTGACGTGGTCATTGCTCTCCTGCGTGTGGCCCCAACGTGTGACAGGTACGGGGCCCACGTGCCCAGAGGGCTCAGGGCTCCTCAGCCCATCAGCCTGCACAGCCTGGCCCAGGTGTCTGACCAACAGAGACTTCCAGGGTCCTGTCTACCTGGGACCTTTCCCAGCCCTGCTACATCGGTCCCCGAGCCTGCTGCCATGCCATGGCCCTCAGGGCCCTGTCCCCACAGGGCTGGGCTGCCTGGCTGCTGCTGCTGGCGAGGGGCAGCAGGCAGAGGCAGAGCTGGCAGCAAGCTCAGCTCCCCCCCACTGCTGCCCAGGCCACGGGGATGTGTCTGAGACCCCCGTGAGACAGAGCTGTCGCCCCGCAGAGCTGCTATGACCATGTGGAAGACCATCTTGTGCTCGCCCAGGACAGCGGAGCGGGCATACCGGATAGTCCTCGATGTGCTGGGGAACTGGCCAGAGCACAGCACGCGCACCTCTGATGGAGACAACACGGGTGTCTTTGCCCTGGCTGTGAGTTTCTGCAACTGGCCTTTGCTCAGCCCATGGCAAGCCACCTCTTCAGCAGCTCAGTTTCCTCCTTCCCCAACTGCATCTCCCTGCCTCAGGCACTGGGCTGAAACCTGGCCTAGGGGCAGCTTCAGGGGCACCAGGCGTGGAGCTCCCCAGGGGTTTCCCCTGACCGCTCCCTGCCACGCTCAGGCCCTGCCACCCGCACACCTCGGCACTGAGCGCTGTCTCAGGGTTCTCTGTCCTCTGCAGGCAACTGTGCTGATGTGGAAGATCCTTCAGATGCCCTGCGTCCCACATGTAGTGACGGTGCATTTCCCCCGCCTCTTTGTGCATCTGCTCTTCCAAGTGTTCTTCAGCACTTTGGAGATGCCAGAGGATCTCAATGCCTTCTGGAAGGGATGCCAGGAGCAACACGGCCTTGCCATCAGCCCCAACAGGTGCTCTATCCCACTCCTCCTGTCCCTGCCATGTCTCCACGGCACGAGCCAGTGCTCCCAGCGTGACCTGGGCTTTGCTGTGCACACAGCTTTGCAGTGCAGGCCCTGAAGTCCCTGCTGTGCCAAATGCATCGTGAGGAAGTGGTGGTGGAAATGGAACACAAGCGTGGCTGGGACAAGCTGCTCTCTGCTGACACCCACCACTATGCCGTGGGTCTGCTGGCCAGGTGAGACCCCCTTCTCCCCACTGCCTCTGGCATTTGTGCCCCGTGCTGAGGTTGCCCAACACAGTCCCCACTGTCGTGGGCCAGAGGGCCTCGTCACCGAGGGACGGCTAGGGAGACTGGAAAAGGCTGGGAAAGGAGGGTGCCCACAAGGAGTCACCTCCCCAAGGGCCCAGGTCCCCTATCCTTGCAGGATGGTGCTCAAAGATGTGAACTCTGTCAGTCAGTCCTGGGAGATGTTTGTCCTCCCAGCTCACAGTCTGGGCTACTTTTTCACCCTGGCAGGGAGATGTCGTCTGCCTCTATCCCCTTGTGTTCCCGCATCGTTCCCTACCTGCTCCAGCTGCTCAGCACACAGGAGGCACGCTGGGATCTGCCTGCCCTGGCATTCCTTGTGGAGGTGAGCCTGATGGCCAAAAGTGCCTCCCTGCAGAGCTGCCTGCCACCTCTCTGCCCTCTCATAGCTGAAGCTGCCTGGGACGGTGCCCATGCCTTGTGCTGCTGCCCGGGCCCTGTTTCCTGTCTTGTTTCTGGGCTCCTGCCGGCTGCCTCCCCTGTCACTGCCCTGTGCCTTTCAGATCCTGGACTACCTGGACTTGAGCGAACGCAGCGCTAACAGAGTCCTGGAAATCTTCTCAAGGCACCTGCGGAGCGAGAGCAGGGACAAGCGTCACCTGGCGCTCAGGGCCCTTTTCAAGTTGATTGACGATCCCTCGATGGTGAGAAGTGGGCAGTGGCTGAAGCTGCGCCGGGAAACGCAGTCCCTTGGGCTCGGCTGGGCTTCGGGCCCCGAGGCAGCTGCTGCCAGCTCTCCTGCCTCCTGCTTCTTCCTGAGTGCTTTGGGACAGGCCTTTGGCCTCTTGGCCCTGTGGCAGCAGGGTGGCGTTTCACAGACTTGTCTTCCACACAGGCTGAAAAAATGCGGAGCCTGACTGAAAGTCTTGTAGATTTCCTGTGGGATGCAGATGGAGAGATAGTCAGGATGACAGTCATGGTGCTCAGCTTTATCGTCTTGGACAAGGACATGCTGATACCCAGCCCCATTGCCCTGCAGCTGGCTGAGGCGCTCCTGCCACTCTTTGACCACGTAAGGCTCTGTGCCCCCAGCCGAGGCCACTGGCTGCTGCCCAGACACTTGGTGCCCGGGGGATTCTCAGGCCTGCGCCCTGCTGAGCCCCATGCAGACAGGGCTGAGGTCTTTTTTCCTTCCTTTCATATAGGATAATAGCCAGGTGCAGCTGGTGTCCATATTATTCTTCCGATCATTGATGACTCTTCTAACAGAAAAGGAAAAAAAGGCCCTGAAGTCACACGTGCACCACAGCCTGCTGCCTCTCTTCTTCCACTGCCATGACGAGAACCAGCAGGTGGCAGAGGTGAGGATTCCTGGGCTGCTGCTGTCACCCGGGGAGGGGGCTCGGCCGCCTCCTGCCCTGGCACCTTGCCGGCTGCAGCCTCCTCCTGGCCTTGGCACACGAATGCGGGCGGGTCCTGTGTCCTGACTTGTGGGGCCATCTGCGGGTCTCTGCTGCTCTCCAGGCTTCTTGGGCAACGCTGCTTTGTGCGGCCGAGTTCCTGAAGAGGAGAGATCTTGAAAGACCTGTGAAAAAGAAGAAGCTGTGGATGATCACCGAGTGCCTGGTAAGGACGGCTTGGAAGGCCCAGCCTCAGCCTGGAGAAGCCCCCTGTCCCCAGCGCTCGGTGTGTGGGGCTGGCAGCTGCGCCCCTGCCCAGTGCCGCCCCCGGGGGCCGCACGGCTTCTTCTTCAGGCTCCTGTGGTCCCGAGCCTGGTTCCGATGGAGCCCCGATCCACTGGGGCTGCAGGGCAGGGCGGCACCGCGGCTCCCTGGGCAGCAGCCGGCCCTCTGCCCCTTGCAGAGCTCGGCGCCAGCGGCTGCTGGCCGGGCCTCAGGGTTGGCCGGGCAGGCAGCGCCTGGCCGAGGGGCAGAGCCCGCGCCAACCCCTCCCTCCTGCCGCTCTCTCCAGCTGGCACAGGACAGGAACCGAGCGGCGGAGGACCTGCGTCGGGCCCTGCCGTACCTGCAGAGCCCACAGGAGCCCCTGCGAGCGGCGGCCATCAGGTTCATCGGTGAGCCACGAGCCCGGGCTCCCTCCCCGCCCCGCCACAGCTCGGCCCCGGCCCCGACTGCTGCCCCGGCAGCGGCACCCGGGCCCGGTGCCCTGGAGCCCCGCCTGCCCTCGGGGCTGCTGCTGCCGGCCTCTGGCAGCCGTGCCCTTGGGCTGAGTCAGGATGCGGCACGGGCCCGGGCTGAGCCCTGCCGGGGCGGGAGGGCGTGTGAGCACAGGGCTGGCAGCGCCGCTGGCAGGGAGCTGTGCCGCTGGGGCCCTGACAGGCTCTGTGTTCCCAGGGATGGCCGGGCGGCTCCTGAGGCGGCAGAAAGAAGACCTGCAGCTAATTTACAAATGTGAGTGAGGGCAGCGGGCTGTCAGCGGGGCTGCTGGGTGGAGCTGCAAGTCCTGGACTGTCTGCGAAGGTCTCTGCTCAATGTGCGGATGAGGGGCGGCGTGGGTGGATCACTCCGAGGTTTCACGTGGGGCATTCGTGGCCAGCAGCTTCGGGCTGATCCCCTTGGTCCCTGCTCCCTGCTGGCCATGGCAAGAGCCGGCTGGGATGGCCCTGGCCGGGGGCTCTCCGTGGGCCTCCGCAGGTCTGGGAATCTGACCGTGGCTCTGTTCATCTCTCTTCCAGCCCTTAAGAACGTGGTTTGTGACACCAGCCCTGCCATCGGAAACCTGGCAATTCAAACATTTTACATCACCCAGGCAGTAGAGACGGCTCGATATTCCATCTTGGAGAACCTGCAAGTTCAGCTGCGCAGGGCATGGAGGACACGGCCTCGTCTGTTGGGCCTCAGCTGGCTGCGCTGCTGGAGCTCTGCTGGCAACTGACCCGGCAGGCTCTGTCTGCTGGGGCCACCTGAACCAGCAGAGATTTTTTTTTGTTTCTTAAATATTGTTCTTTTCTTCTTTTCATTTTCTTTTAGGATATAAATATAGTATATATTATAATAGGCAGTCACTTCCCAAGACCTTTATCTTGCTGCCCATGGTGTACAGGGCATAGAGGAAGCGGGGAAAATGTGATTCCACTTGGGGAATCACAGCTCAGCAAGCTGCCCAGGCATGCAGTGGTGCAGGGAAAATGGCCAGAAACCCTTGGCCTTTGGTGGTTCTGCTGAAGGCACAAACGCTGTCTCAGCCAGGAAGCGCCGCCATCTGTGTCCTCGTGCCCGTGTGGTGCTGGCTGGGTTACTGAGGGCTCCCACGTGCCTCTTGATCCTGCTCCTCTGGAGCTCCTGTGGGGCTGTGGCGCTGCTGCTGGTCCACGCTGGGGGAGACTCTGAGGGAACAGGGCACTGGGAGGCTGTAAATGGATGAGGGTCTGTGGAGGCCCAGGCGGGACAAAAGCGTGGGAAGGCGTGAGGGGCATGTGTGGAGGCTGGAGGCTCCAAAGGGGACAGGAGGCCCCTGAAAGGCCGGACCGGTGGGAAGACCTGAGGAATTGGGTGTCAGAGGGCATAAGCAGCCCCCGGGCAGCCACCTTTTTCCTGACAGCCGGCCGACCTGGCACTTCCCCAGAATGTCTCCCAGGCCTGCAGCAGAAGCCCTCGAGGCTGGGACAACACCCCTCCAGGAGGGTGCGGACAGCCCAAGGTGTGCCCAGGCTGGGCTGGCTGGGGACATGCAGGGCAGGGGGGTGCTGCCAGGCCACGGCCACTGGGTGCCTGCGATAAGGGGCAGTGGGCAGAGGCAGGGCTGGCCGCCAGCCCGGGCCCTCGCGGCTGCCCAGGACACGGTGCTGTGACTGAGGCTCCCCTGACACAGAGCTCGGGGTCCGCAGAGCTGCTGCCACCAAGGGGAGGGTGGTGATGTCTCCTCCAGCAGGGCTGCCCAGTCGCTGCTGCTGAAGCGACTCAGGAGCCCACAGAAACAGCAGCAGAGTGTGCACAGGAACAGCAGCAGAGTGTGCACAGGAACAGCAGCAGAGTGTGCACAGGAACAGCAGCAGCCCCAACGTCGGCACCTGCAAAGTGAGGCGTCCGCAGCAGCCGGGTGCCAAACCGGGGGAGGCTGTGGGCACAGTTGCCTTTGGTTTGGCAGAAGGCTTCAGCAGAATTGGCCACAATGGCTTTCTCTTCATTTGCCAGCCTCACAGCAACGCTTGACAGCTTCAGCTGCAGCCTGTGCCCCTGACTGACTTGGATGGCCGTGCTTGAGGGCGGGCTCGCCTTCCACACTCAGGTGTCCCAAGGCAGCGGCATCAGCGCCATCGTGAGAGAGAGAGTAAGAGACTCTGATGGGACATGAGCCCTGTGCTGCAGCTGCCCTCCCTCTCTTCTGTCCAGGCACCTTAAAGACACATGAAACAAAATCCTGGACTTGATTGGAACAAAGGAGTAAGCAGCATGCACTGAAAAAAAGCAGGGACTTACATGGCTTAGTTTTCCACTCCACTTGGAGAATCACAGAATCTCAGAACATTTTGTGTTGCAAAGTATCATAAACATCATCCACTTCCAACCACCCTGCCATGGGCACAGGTGGTGTGCAGACACAACTGTCACTAGAATTGGAAGAACACTTCTCCATGTTGACCTTTTCCTCTCCTGGATTTCAAGCAAAGATGAAAAAATCATCTGGTGAATCACAAATGAATATTGTAGCTCACAGAACTGGCCGCAGGAGTCTCCTGTGGCCCACGGTGTGTCCATTCAGCCATTGTTAGATCGTCCAGTTGGAGCTCAGCCCGGTGCAGCCCAGGCACAGGCACCAGGCTGGTCCATTTCAGCATCCCAAAGTCTTTGTGGCTCCCTGTGCACCCATTGCTTCCTGAATCCATTCTTGAATTCCCAGTTACTGCTGTGCAGGACATGAGAACACAGGAATAGCTTGTTTGGCTCATTCTTGTGTTTGCTGCTCCTGCCTAAAGGAATCATCAGGACTATATGCTGATGTCATGGTATAGCCCAACAGCAAAGACTTCTTCTGTAGTGTCTAAAACTCAAACCTTGTGTGACTGTTCAGACACTCTAAAATCCAGGGTGAAGATGACAGCTTTGGTATGGAAGAATCCTAGAAATTTTGACATGTGATTTTTCTAGTCAAGGATTTGAATGCCAATGTGGAAACTACAAAAATCTTCAAACTGGTTTTCATTGGCAACCCCTTTGAAATGGCATCAGCACACCTACGGGGGACAGGGTATGACAGCGGGGACAGTACTTGGCAATTCATGGCTTCAAGTGTGGGAGATAAATATTTTGCCCGGGTTCAACCTGAAGTTCAAGTTTTCCCAGGATTTTGATTGATTGGTCATTGCAGGTCAATTTAATAAATGCAAAAGGATGGAAAAGCACAATTTCTGGAGATTGTGCACTAGGGAGAAAATAGGAAGAAAACCTTGAAAACAGTCAGCAGGCTTTGGAAAAATTCTAAAAAGATGTGGGCTTTGGCTGCCCTCTGGCACAGAAGCCCCCCAGGGGTACAGGTCTCTGGGGCAGGAGACGAGTGCCAGCACTGCCAGGGCTCGGGTGGGGTGGCAGGTCTGCCTTGGCGGGGACTCTGCCACACCTGCTGATTTCAGTGCTGGCCGGGCCCCAGGGCTCAGAGCAGCATTCGTGCCCTGGCCCACACGTTCCTTGTCTGTGTCACACCTGCAGGTTTAGAATGGCCACCAGCTGGGACGTGTCCCAAGGAGGCCGTGCCAGCTTCTGTGCAAGGCCCCGTGCCCTTCCTGCTGCGGCTGCGTCGGCAGCCCTGGGGGCTCCTTCTGCTGCCCTGAGCCTGCAGAGCAGGGCAGCGTTGGCTGATGGTTTGAGGCATTCCTAAAGATCCTGTTGGGCTGTCTTAGACCCTTTGGGCAAGAGATTCCTCCCAACCTGGGCCATTTTTGGGGGGATGGGGGCAGGGGGAACCAGGGCAGCTGGCAGGGTGCGTGAGGGCCCTTTGTGACATATGGTCACCATGGGATGGAAAGGGACAGGGTGTCAGAGGGCCCTTTGTGACATGTGGTGGCATAGGAGCTGGCGGTGACAGGACCACGCCACAGTGCTCGGTGCACGCGACGGGACAGGACGCGTCAGAGCGGTGCTGTGAGGAGCCCCCGCACAGCACACTCGTTTGTGTCGGACCCGGAGCTTTTCCGAAGCGTTATTCCAACAGGTGACCTCGAGGCCAGACCACAGGGCTTGCTGACCTGTGGCCTTGCCGAGGCTTCTTTCTTAAGGTTCTGTCAAGGGCAGACCGTGGGACTTGGTGACCCGGGGCTTTTCCGAGGTGTCGCCCATCCCTGCAGTCACTGCCCTTGAGACCAGACCTCAAATCTTGACGAGGAGCCTCCTGTCCTTGTGGCAGGAGCCCTCAAGACACAAGTGCAGGACTTGCTGTCCTGCCGTCTTGCCAGGACTTGAGTCTTGCAGGTGCCTTCCAGGCACGACTGCAGCACTTGCTGACCTGTGGCCTTGCCGAGGCTTCTCAAGGTTCTCTCAAGGCAGACCGTGGGATTTGGTGACCCGGAGCTTTTCCGAGGTGTCGCCCATCCCTGCAGTCACTGCCCTTGAGACCAGACCTCAAACCTTGACGAGGAGCCTCCTGTCCTTGTGGCAGGAGCCCTCAAGACACAAGTGCAGGACTCGCTGTCCTGCCGTCTTGCCCGGACTTGAGTCTTGCAGGTGCCTTCCAGGCACGACTGCAGGACTTGCTGACTCGGAGCTTTTCCGAGCCATCTCTCCTGCAAGTAGCTATAAATCCAGTCCCTGCCATGGAGCAGCGACCCCCAAGAGTGCCCAAGTTGGCCTGGGTTGAGGAGGAGGAGGAAGGAGAAGGCCCTGGAGCTGTCCTGGCACAGGAGACTGAAGAGGTGCAGGAGTTCCAGGCACCACGGGAGGGTGAGTTGCAGAGCTCGGCCTTAGGGCTAGCGCCTGTTGCCAGCTTGGCCCCATCCCATTGCATGCCATGCCATCCCCTGGTGCTGTTCCTATGGAAAGGATGGGAGAGTGTTGAAGATGATATGGAGCAGCGACCCCCAAGAGTGCCCAAGCTGGCCTGGGTGCAGGAGGAGGAGGAGGAGGAAGAGGAAGAAGGCCCTGGAGCTGCCCCAGCACCAGAGACCGAAGAGGTGCAGCAGTTCCGGCCGCTGGAGGAGGGTGAGTGGCAGAGCTGGGCCACAGGGCTGGTGCCTGCGGCCATCTTGGCCCCATCCCATCCCATTGCATCCCATCTCATCCCATCCCACCCTGTCCTGTGGAGACACACCCATGGACAGCATAAAAGAGGGGCTGGGGCTGCCCCCCCAGCAGTGGCCGTGCTCCATCCCCTGGGGCATCCGCGGGGCTGTCCCTGCCTGGGGATCGCAGGGCTGGGCTGCGTTCTCCGGCCTCTCCCGCAGCCCCTCAGCTCTGGCTGCTCTTTGCCAGATGCAGCCATGGCCCAGACACAAGAGCAGGACCTTGGCGGTGGCCTCTTCCGCAGAACAGCGCAGGTACCTGCAGCCATCCCCAACTGGGCTGGGCCTGCTGGCACTGCTCAGCCCAGCAGCACGCCTGGAGCACTCCATGGAACATCCCCGATGTTTCTGTCTCCTGCCCTTCTCCTACAGCTGGTTTGCAGCTTCATCAAGAGAATTCGGGAAGAAGGGACCAGCGCCGTGGCCACTGGGCTCAGACCTTATTCATACATCTTCAACACCAAGGCCACTGCTGCCCTGCTGGATATGCTTGTAGAGGAGGGTTTTTACAGTCAAAAGCAAGTAAGCAGCCTGTGGCCAGGGTTTGATCCTCCAGGGATCGCTTGGCCTCCCAAGCCACGCTTGCTGATCACTCGAAGCCTTTGAGGCCATTGCAGCGTGCTGAGAAGGGAAGCACTTCTCTGGGGAAGCTGGGGACATTCCTGACTCCCTGTGGCAGCTTTCCAAGTCTCCCCTTGTGCTTTCTCCAGGTGCCTGCCATGGTGAGGTACATCCACCAGTGGCTCATGGCCAATCAGTTCTCTGAGCACAGGCTGAACAGGACCCTGCTGGATCTGAGCGAGGCACAGCCCGCTGACGTGGTCATTGCTCTCCTGCGTGTGGCCCCAACGTGTGACAGGTACGGGGCCCACGTGCCCAGAGGGCTCAGGGCTCCTCAGCCCATCAGCCTGCACAGCCTGGCCCAGGTGTCTGACCAACAGAGACTTCCAGGGTCCTGTCTACCTGGGACCTTTCCCAGCCCTGCTACATCGGTCCCCGAGCCTGCTGCCATGCCATGGCCCTCAGGGCCCTGTCCCCACAGGGCTGGGCTGCCTGGCTGCTGCTGCTGGCGAGGGGCAGCAGGCAGAGGCAGAGCTGGCAGCAAGCTCAGCTCCCCCCCACTGCTGCCCAGGCCACGGGGATGTGTCTGAGACCCCCGTGAGACAGAGCTGTCGCCCCGCAGAGCTGCTATGACCATGTGGAAGACCATCTTGTGCTCGCCCAGGACAGCGGAGCGGGCATACCGGATAGTCCTCGATGTGCTGGGGAACTGGCCAGAGCACAGCACGCGCACCTCTGATGGAGACAACACGGGTGTCTTTGCCCTGGCTGTGAGTTTCTGCAACTGGCCTTTGCTCAGCCCATGGCAAGCCACCTCTTCAGCAGCTCAGTTTCCTCCTTCCCCAACTGCATCTCCCTGCCTCAGGCACTGGGCTGAAACCTGGCCTAGGGGCAGCTTCAGGGGCACCAGGCGTGGAGCTCCCCAGGGGTTTCCCCTGACCGCTCCCTGCCACGCTCAGGCCCTGCCACCCGCACACCTCGGCACTGAGCGCTGTCTCAGGGTTCTCTGTCCTCTGCAGGCAACTGTGCTGATGTGGAAGATCCTTCAGATGCCCTGCGTCCCACATGTAGTGACGGTGCATTTCCCCCGCCTCTTTGTGCATCTGCTCTTCCAAGTGTTCTTCAGCACTTTGGAGATGCCAGAGGATCTCAATGCCTTCTGGAAGGGATGCCAGGAGCAACACGGCCTTGCCATCAGCCCCAACAGGTGCTCTATCCCACTCCTCCTGTCCCTGCCATGTCTCCACGGCACGAGCCAGTGCTCCCAGCGTGACCTGGGCTTTGCTGTGCACACAGCTTTGCAGTGCAGGCCCTGAAGTCCCTGCTGTGCCAAATGCATCGTGAGGAAGTGGTGGTGGAAATGGAACACAAGCGTGGCTGGGACAAGCTGCTCTCTGCTGACACCCACCACTATGCCGTGGGTCTGCTGGCCAGGTGAGACCCCCTTCTCCCCACTGCCTCTGGCATTTGTGCCCCGTGCTGAGGTTGCCCAACACAGTCCCCACTGTCGTGGGCCAGAGGGCCTCGTCACCAAGGGACGGCTAAGGAGACTGGAAAAGGCTGGGAAAGGAGGGTGCCCACAAGGAGTCACCTCCCCAAGGGCCCAGGTCCCCTATCCTTGCAGGATGGTGCTCAAAGATGTGAACTCTGTCAGTCAGTCCTGGGAGACGTTTGTCCTCCCAGCTCACAGTCTGGGCTACTTTTTCACCCTGGCAGGGAGATGTCGTCTGCCTCTATCCCCTTGTGTTCCCGCATCGTTCCCTACCTGCTCCAGCTGCTCAGCACACAGGAGGCACGCTGGGATCTGCCTGCCCTGGCATTCCTTGTGGAGGTGAGCCTGATGGCCAAAAGTGCCTCCCTGCAGAGCTGCCTGCCACCTCTCTGCCCTCTCATAGCTGAAGCTGCCTGGGACGGTGCCCATGCCTTGTGCTGCTGCCCGGGCCCTGTTTCCTGTCTTGTTTCTGGGCTCCTGCCGGCTGCCTCCCCTGTCACTGCCCTGTGCCTTTCAGATCCTGGACTACCTGGACTTGAGCGAACGCAGCGCTAACAGAGTCCTGGAAATCTTCTCAATGCACCTGCGGAGCAAGAGCAGGGACAAGCGTCACCTGGCGCTCAGGGCCCTTTTCAAGTTGATTGACGATCCCTCGATGGTGAGAAGTGGGCAGTGGCTGAAGCTGCGCCGGGAAACGCAATCCCTTGGGCTCGGCTGGGCTTCGGGCCCCGAGGCAGCTGCTGCCAGCTCTCCTGCCTCCTGCTTCTTCCTGAGTGCTTTGGGACAGGCCTTTGGCCTCTTGGCCCTGTGGCAGCAGGGTGGCGTTTCACAGACTTGTCTTCCACACAGGCTGAAAAAATGCGGAGCCTGACTGAAAGTCTTGTAGATTTCCTGTGGGATGCAGATGGAGAGATAGTCAGGATGACAGTCATGGTGCTCAGCTTTATCATCTTGGACAAGGACATGCTGATACCCAGCCCCATTGCCCTGCAGCTGGCTGAGGCGCTCCTGCCACTCTTTGACCACGTAAGGCTCTGTGCCCCCAGCCGAGGCCACTGGCTGCTGCCCAGACACTTGGTGCCCTGGGGATTCTCAGGCCTGCGCCCTGCTGAGCCCCATGCAGACAGGGCTGAGGTCTTTTTTCCTTCCTTCCTTTCATATAGGATAATAGCCAGGTGCAGCTGGTGTCCATATTATTCTTCCGATCATTGATGACTCTTCTAACAGAAAAGGAAAAAAAGGCCCTGAAGTCACACGTGCACCACAGCCTGCTGCCTCTCTTCTTCCACTGCCATGACGAGAACCAGCAGGTGGCAGAGGTGAGGATTCCTGGGCTGCTGCTGTCACCCGGGGAGGGGGCTCGGCCGCCTCCTGCCCTGGCACCTTGCCGGCTGCAGCCTCCTCCTGGCCTTGGCACACGAATGCGGGCGGGTCCTGTGTCCTGACTTGTGGGGCCATCTGCGGGTCTCTGCTGCTCTCCAGGCTTCTTGGGCAACGCTGCTTTGTGCGGCCGAGTTCCTGAAGAGGAGAGATCTTGAAAGACCTGTGAAAAAGAAGAAGCTGTGGATGATCACCGAGTGCCTGGTAAGGACGGCTTGGAAGGCCCAGCCTCAGCCTGGAGAAGCCCCCTGTCCCCAGCGCTCGGTGTGTGGGGCTGGCAGCTGCGCCCCTGCCCAGTGCCGCCCCCGGGGGCCGCACGGCTTCTTCTTCAGGCTCCTGTGGTCCCGAGCCTGGTTCCGATGGAGCCCCGATCCACTGGGGCTGCAGGGCAGGGCGGCACCGCGGCTCCCTGGGCAGCAGCCGGCCCTCTGCCCCTTGCAGAGCTCGGCGCCAGCGGCTGCTGGCCGGGCCTCAGGGTTGGCCGGGCAGGCAGCGCCTGGCCGAGGGGCAGAGCCCGCGCCAACCCCTCCCTCCTGCCGCTCTCTCCAGCTGGCACAGGACAGGAACCGAGCGGCGGAGGACCTGCGTCGGGCCCTGCCGTACCTGCAGAGCCCACAGGAGCCCCTGCGAGCGGCGGCCATCAGGTTCATCGGTGAGCCACGAGCCCGGGCTCCCTCCCCGCCCCGCCACAGCTCGGCCCCGGCCCCGACTGCTGCCCCGGCAGCGGCACCCGGGCCCCACGCCCTGGAGCCCCGCCTGCCCTCGGGGCTGCTGCTGCCGGCCTCTGGCAGCCGTGCCCTTGGGCTGAGTCAGGATGCGGCACGGGCCCGGGCTGAGCCCTGCCGGGGCGGGAGGGCGTGTGAGCACAGGGCTGGCAGCGCCGCTGGCAGGGAGCTGTGCCGCTGGGGCCCTGACAGGCTCTGTGTTCCCAGGGATGGCCGGGCGGCTCCTGAGGGGGCAGAAAGAAGACCTGCAGCTAATTTACAAATGTGAGTGAGGGCAGCGGGCTGTCAGCGGGGCTGCTGGGTGGAGCTGCAAGTCCTGGACTGTCTGCGAAGGTCTCTGCTCAATGTGCGGATGAGGGGCAGGCGGCGTGGGTGGATCACTCCGAGGTTTCACGTGGGGCATTCGTGGCCAGCAGCTTCGGGCTGATCGCCTTGGTCCCTGCTCCCTGCTGGCCATGGCAAGAGCCGGCTGGGATGGCCCTGGCCTGGGGCTCTCCGTGGGCCTCCGCAGGTCTGGGAATCTGACCGTGGCTCTGTTCATCTCTCTTCCAGCCCTTAAGAACGTGGTTTGTGACACCAGCCCTGCCATCGGAAACCTGGCAATTCAAACATTTTACATCACCCAGGCAGTAGAGACGGCTCGATATTCCATCTTGGAGAACCTGCAAGTTCAGCTGCGCAGGGCATGGAGGACACGGCCTCGTCTGTTGGGCCTCAGCTGGCTGCGCTGCTGGAGCTCTGCTGGCAACTGACCCGGCAGGCTCTGTCTGCTGGGGCCACCTGAACCAGCAGAGATTTTTTTTTGTTTCTTAAATATTGTTCTTTTCTTCTTTTCATTTTCTTTTAGGATATAAATATAGTATATATTATAATAGGCAGTCACTTCCCAAGACCTTTATCTTGCTGCCCATGGTGTACAGGGCATAGAGGAAGCGGGGAAAATGTGATTCCACTTGGGGAATCACAGCTCAGCAAGCTGCCCAGGCATGCAGTGGTGCAGGGAAAATGGCCAGAAACCCTTGGCCTTTGGTGGTTCTGCTGAAGGCACAAACGCTGTCTCAGCCAGGAAGCGCCGCCATCTGTGTCCTCGTGCCCGTGTGGTGCTGGCTGGGTTGCTGAGGGCTCCCAGGTGCCTCTTGATCCTGCTCCTCTGGAGCTCCTGTGGGGCTGTGGCGCTGCTGCTGGTCCACGCTGGGGGAGACTCTGAGGGAACAGGGCACTGGGAGGCTGTAAATGGATGAGGGTCTGTGGAGGCCCAGGCAAGACAAAAGCGTGGGAAGGCGTGAGGGGCATGTGTGGAGGCTGGAGGCTCCAAAGGGGACAGGAGGCCCCTGAAAGGCCGGACCGGTGGGAAGACCTGAGGAATTGGGTGTCAGAGGGCATAAGCAGCCCCCGGGCAGCCACCTTTTTCCTGACAGCCGGCCGACCTGGCACTTCCCCAGAATGTCTCCCAGGCCTGCAGCAGAAGCCCTCGAGGCTGGGACAACACCCCTCCAGGAGGGTGCGGACAGCCCAAGGTGTGCCCAGGCTGGGCTGGCTGGGGACATGCAGGGCAGGGGGGTGCTGCCGGCCCAGGGCCACTGGGTGCCTGCGATAAGGGGCAGTGGGCAGAGGCAGGGCTGGCCGCCAGCCCGGGCCCTCGCGGCTGCCCAGGACACGGTGCTGTGACTGAGGCTCCCCTGACACAGAGCTCGGGGTCCGCAGAGCTGCTGCCACCAAGGGGAGGGTGGTGATGTCTCCTCCAGCAGGGCTGCCCAGTCGCTGCTGCTGAAGCGACTCAGGAGCCCACAGAAACAGCAGAAGAGTGTGCACAGGAACAGCAGCAGAGTGTGCACAGGAACAGCAGCAGAGTGTGCACAGGAACAGCAGCAGAGTGTGCACAGGAACAGCAGCAGCCCCAACGTCGGCACCTGCACAGTGAGGCGTCTGCAGCAGCCGGGTGCCAAACCGGGGGAGGCTGTGGGCACAGTTGCCTTTGATTTGGCAAAAGGCTTCAGCAGAATTGACCACAATGGCTTTCTCTTCACTTGCCAGCCTCACAGCAACGTTTGGCAGCTTCAGCTGCAGCCTGTGCCCCTGACTGACTTGGATGGCCGTGCTTGAGGGCGGGCTTGCCTTCCACATGTCATGTGTTGTTGTAGTGCGTCTAAAAATCTTGGTATCTCCCAAGAGTAAAACTCACCTCTGTTTTGTGTAATGTTAGTTTTTACCTGAGAACCTTCTCCCTTCCCCCTTCCTATTGGCTGTGACCTCTCTGTATCCCCCGATCACCCGCACCCCTTTGTATAAGAGATAAGACCCAGGGCATTTCTGTCTCTTTCTTGCCCCGGATGGACGACAGACAATAAACCTGCAATTTGGATTATTCCAGCAAGTTTGGGCCTCCTGTGTCTAGATACTTTGAGTCCGTGTTGTATCCACTTATCCCTCCGGCCCCTGTTCCCCAGGGAGAAGGGGCAGGGAGAGAGAGAGTTACACCCCTTGCTCCTGCAGAGGGGCAGGGAGAGGGGTGTCCCGGCCCTGCCTCCCGATGGGGGGGTGCCAGCCTACCGAGCCTGGCGTGGCAGGGTGCGGGCCCCCGCCTGGCTCCTGCAGGGGAGGAGCTGGGTCTCTCCACAGGCTTGGTGAGGGAATGGAGCCCCCAGAGCCCGGCGTGGGGGGGTGCAGGCAGAGAAACCCAGGGAATACCAGCCCTGGAGAAGATGAAGGTATGCTAACAGCGACTCCTGTAGTATACAATAGCAGCTGATATTCAAGTCAGTTATGTTAATATTAACCAGCTGCCATCTGATAGTTTCTTACAGTTTGTAGATCGACTGAGACTACAGATACAGAGACAAGTTAAAGAACCAGTGGCCCAGACAGAACTGCTTCAAGAAATGGCCCAAAGAAATGCCAACGACGCTTGTCGTAGAGTAATTCTGAGTCTACCTATTAACCCTCCACCCACCATAGCAGATATGATTGAAGCCATGTGCCCAGAAAGCAGACTTGTACAGTGTACACGGCAAGAAACCAGGCAACCCAAGGACAGTGGCAGCAGTGACAGCAGGAATGAATAAGCCACAGATGTCACCAGAACAGCTGCAGCACATCGTCTGTTTCCAGTGCAAGAGGCCAGGACATTTTGCAAGGAACTGTCCTCAAACCCAGCAACAAGGGAAACACTAGAAAGAAGCTCTAGCCAGTCAACCAAGAAACTAAAGTCTCAGCGCTTTTCTGTCAAGCGCAGAGACATAAAAATGACAGACCTGAAGCAGAAAAAAGACTCTATTTTAATGGGAAAAGGGGAGGAAAGGGAGCGGGCTGAGAGGCTGCAGAAATATAATTGTGAGGAAGGTTTGCCTAATAAGGTCTGGCAACCGCAAAAGTGATTCAGTAAGTGATTTGTAACTTGTCATGAGGTGACTTTACCTTTAAGGTGGTTTTAAGAGCTAAGGAAGTTGAAGTTGCTGGTGGCTGACGAGAGTCTTTTCTCCTGACCAATTATCGGTCATTACTGGGAATTGACAGCAGTTTTGAGCATTGAAAAGGGAGATCAACTTGTGAACCCTACCTTAAGATGTAAAGTCAGAGCACTCTTGGGCTCTTTGTTTCCTGGCTGTGAAAGGTAACAGAGCTCCAGGCCTCCCGTTCTCTGCCCGGCCATGTGGCCGGGCGGGGGCTGGGCTGGACCCAGCGGCTCTCGGCCGGGAGATGGGGGCTTGCGGGGGGCTTTCCCCGGGCTCTGGCCAAGCCAAGCCGATCTCTGGCTCGGCTGCAGGTTTTGCTGTGACTAAATTTACTAGAGACTGCCGAGTGAAGAAAGAAAGAGGCTCTGAACCTGCGGCGGGCTAAGGCGGCGACTACACTTTCCAGAACAGCCATGAGGAATCTTCTATCAATGACAGCTCCAGCTCCTGCACTGACAGAAGTCACAGAACCATCTACAAAGCCTGGGCAAGATTTTAACCCTTTCATTACCCAGATGAGACTTGCAGATTAATCTTTTTATCCAGAGAGGGAAAAAGAGATTGATCAACATGAAAAGAGACTTTATAAACTACCAGTGACAGAAAAGAAAAGAAGCTTCAGAAAAGGTAGAGAATAAGGAGATGCTTTAATTAAGATGAAATATTTTTCTGTTCAAGCTATGGAGATGGACAATAAAGTCCTGAAAGAACTCCTTTAATTCATGATAGAGTATGTAGGGAGGAATAAAGTGTTCAAAGTGTAAATTTTGAGTAAAAAGTAGAGTAATTGTGGTACAGTGAAGTGCTGGAGGATTTGAAGCCTTGAGAGGCAATGAGAAAACTGTTTTCTAGTGAAGCTTACAGAGACAGATGAAGAAGACTTTTGCTTTTGAATAACTCATCCTTAAAATACCATCCCTAGACTCATGGCCCATACACACTTCAGAGTGATGTGAAATGGGAGGAGTGAGCTCTGATAACAGCAGTTCTGGGCAGCTGACATCAGGGCAATAGAAAACTATAACAGAAGTAGTTTTCTAGTGAGAAACTCCATAAATTAACAGAAAGAGACTTCTGTTTCTCTACAAAGACTGGTGAAAAAACTGTAGCAGGAATTGGGACTGTTCTAACCATCCAAGTTCCAAAGTTTTTGTCTCTGTGGTCATGTGAACAAGGGAATAGTGGGTAGTGGGGGATAAAAAAGGTTTTTCTGGAAGTTTATTCTGTTGTTCTTATTATTGTAGTTTGTGAATAAACGTTCTTTATTCCTTTTAAGTTTTATGCCTGTTTTGCTCTTGTTCTAATCCATATCTCACAGCAAGAAATAAGTAATTTTCTTAGTTACTGGTTTAAAACCACAACATAACTTCTAAAGCTTTTTGCTTCAGATCTGATCGTTGGACTGTCATTGGAGTAGACTTGCAGGATAATCCACAAGACCCGTCTGGACTGGATAGTAGGTATTTTGCTATTGGAGACACAGCACATTCACCAATAGAGATTGAGGTGGCTCCCATGACAATTAAGGGAGACCTAACACACCTCACTCTCTTAGCTAGGTGCCCTCAACCACCTTTCTATGTAGACAAAGGGCAGGTAATAGCCCAGGTGATCCCTGTTCCAACAGAAATCCCAGTAGATGACAAAGCACCAGGAGTCTACTGGGCAGAAGTAGTGGGTGAAGACAAACCCATTATGGGATGGAACTTAACACATAAATCAGAACATCTCCATGTAGAAGGGTTAATTGATACTGGGGCAGATGTGACTATCATACCTGAAAAGGTGTGGCCCTCACATTGGGAACTGTAACCCATGGCAGGAAAAATACAGGGTGTTGGAGGAATGAAACTGGCTAAAATTGCTAAAGGTATCGTCCAGATTGAAGGTCCGGAGGGTAGGTTAGCCAGTGTCCGACCTTTTGTTATTGACTACAAGTGCCCGCTGTGGGGAAGAGACACCATGTCCCAGTGGGGAGTGAAATTATCAATTCCTGAGACACCTCTGGATTTTTGATGGAGGCCACTGTAGAGTGTCCGGTCCAAAAGTTATCTTGGTGTCCTGGTTTAGGGCAGATTTGGGAGAAAACCTCCAGTGGGGCTCCCCCAGGGAAGCAAACCCACGTGGCCCTTTTCTCCCACCCTCCAACCGGTTCGGGAAGAGATTTCTCTGAGTGAAGTGGAAAAAACCTGTTTATTTCACATCCACAGCACTACCCGGCACAAGAATGAACAATATCAAATTACAAAACCTCTTGCCGTTCAGAAGAGATGACAAACTTCAGAGGGTCTCTTTGCTGTGGGTGTTTGCTCTGTTATCAGTCTCTCTGGTGTTGGAAAATGCCGCTGCCCAGGCTGGGCTCCCGGTAGTCCACGGGTGCAAGCTCCCGGTGCTCCCTCGAGTCCCCAGTTCAGAGCAGGTTCGATTCGTTTCAGAAAAGGGGAAAGAAAACAGTCCAGGAAGGCCTCTCTGCTCTGGCTAGCTGGAAAGCCAAAGTGATCTGTGTCTTGTTGTCTGTCTGTGTGGAAGTCAAAACTCCCGATGCAGGGGGAGCAAGTACAGTCTCTGATAACAGACTCGGTGCTTCTTTTCCACTCACTTTTACTCTTAGATGAAATTTTAAGAATACAGAACCTGTGTCTGGGTTAGGTGGATGAATGGGGATACAATTTAACCTCCTAATCAACCCAAGACACTTGGGTAGATAATAATCCAGTTTGAGTGAACCAGTGGCCTCTCAGCAGACAGAAACTTGGGGCGCTAAAAAAGTTAGTAGAACAATAATTGGCCAAATGACACATAGTAGAAACAACCAGCCCTTGGAATTCCCCGGTGTTTGTAATAAAAAAGCCAGGGAAGGATAAATGGCACCTCCTTCAGGATTTGAGAGAAAGAAACAAAAAAATAGAGGACATGGGGTCTCTTTAACCAGGTATGCCATCCCCAACTATGTTACCACAAAATTGGCTCCTAGCAGTACTGGATATTAAAGACTGGTTTTTTCAAATTCCCCTGGGCCCAGCTGATGCGCCAAGGTTTGCCTTTTCCATTCCCACAATTAACCGAGAAGCCCCAATGAAAGGGTACCACTGGACAGTTATTACCTCAGGGGATGAAAGCAAGCCCCTTCATCTGCCAGTGGTATGTGGGGTCTTTGCCGTCCTCAGTGCATGCTGAAAAGAGAGATGCCATCATTTTGCATTACATGGACGATGTTTTGGTATGCTGTCCCAAACACAACATGCTGTAAGACACCCTTGACCTAGTGGTTAAAGTTTTAACCTCTGCTGGATTCCAATTGCAGGAAGACAAAGTTCAAAGGATGCCACCTTGGAAATACCTGGGCCTGGAAATTACCGCAAGGATGGTTGCTGCACAAAAATTGGAAATTATTGGTAATCCTAAAACTCTAGCAGATCTCCATTCCCTATGCGGGTCACTAAACTGGGTCAGACCCTGGCTAGGTCTCACCAATGAGGACCTGGGCCCCCTGCTCAATTTATTGAAAGGGGAGAGAGAGCTGCTGTCTCCCAGGGAGCTGACTCCAGAAGCAAAAATTGTGATTGAAAAGGCACAAAAGGCCATGACAGAAAGAGAGGCACATCGCTTCAAACCTGAGCTGCCTTTCAAATTTATTGTCCTGGGGAAATTGCCACACCTACCTGGGTTAATATTCCAGTGGGCCGAGGGGCAGAGAGATCCACTCTTAATAACAGAATGGGTTTTCCTCTCCCATCAATGACCCAAAACTATCACCAAGCCACAAGAGCTGCTGGCTCAGCTGATTCAGTTGGCCAGGGTAAGGCTGCATGAACTGGCAGGTTGTGACTTTATGTGTATTTACCTCCCAGTCAGGCTCTCTGGAGAAGGCAAAAACCCCCCTGAGAGACTGACCAAAGAGATGTTTGAGCATCTGCTGCAGAGCAATGCTACCCTCCAGTTTGCTCTGGACAGCTCTAGTGGGCAAATTTCAGTTCATGCGCCAGCACACAAATTGTTTCATGAGGAATTCCACCTCATTCCTTGTGAGAAAAGGAGCCAAAGGCCACTCAAAGCTCTCACAGTGTTCACTGATGCATCTGGGACATCTCACAAGTCGGTGATGACTTGGAGAAATCCACAGACTTAGCTTTGGGAAGCTGATGTTGAGTTTGTAGAGGGGTCACCCCAGATAGCTGAACTGGCTGCGGCCATAAGAGCCTTTGAGAAGTTTTCAGAACCGATTAATTTGGTTACTGACTCAGCCTACGTAGCAGGAGTGGTGTCCAGAGCGGAGCAGGCAGTTCTCAAGGACATTGAGAACGAACATCTCTTTAGATTGCTTTCAAAACTGATTTATTTGGTTTCAAATCGAGAGCAACCTTTCTATCTGATGCTTATAAAGTTGCATACCCCATTGCCAGGTGAAATCGCTGAGGGAAACCGGGAGGCTGATTCCCTTGCTGCCCCAGCTGAAAAGGCACGTCTCCCAGATGTGTTCCAACAGGCAAAGATAAGTCACCAGCGATACCATCAAAATGTGCCAGGACTGATTCATCAGCTCCAGCTGACACGGGGTCAGGCTAAAGCCATCGTGGCTACCTGTCCCAGTTGTCAGCTCCAGGCAGTGCCATCATTAGGCCTGGGGGTTAATCCCTGAGGAATTGAAAGCTGTGAAGTGTGGCCAACAGATATCACTGACATCCCCAGTTTTGGTCACCTTAAGTATGTACACGTGAGCATTGATACATACTCAGGAGCAGTGTATGCCTCTGCTCATGCAGGAGAAAAATCTGTACATGCCAAACAACACTTAGTACAGGCCTTTTCTGTATTGGGAATCCCTAAAGAAATTTAAACAGATAATGGCCCAGCGTATCAATCCAAGGAGTTCCTGGAATTTGTCCAGCAGTGGGGAGTGGAACATAAAACTGGCATCCCTCACTCCTCCACAGGTCAAGCTGTGATTGAGTGTGCACACCAGACGCTCAAACAAGTCCTAGCCAGGTAAGGTAGCGAGGCAGTGTGGATGTCTCCACAACAAAAACCCTGTAAAACTCTGTTTGCCATTAATTTCCTAAACTGCTCATTTGAAAACATGAAGCCTCCTGTGACTCGGCATTTTAACAGTGATGATCAGTTTTAATTGTCACAGCGTCCACCAGTTTTAATCAGGGACCCTGAAACTTGGCAAACCAAGGGCCCCTATGAACTTGTCACCTGGGGGCGTGGTTACACGTGTGTCTCCACCCCTGCAGGCCCCTGATGGATTCCTCAGAAACGGGTAAAACCTTTTGTTCCAAAGAATCCAGCCCCAGCAATAAGAGATGAGAAGCAAGTGGCTGTTGCTTCCAAGAGAAGACGCCACCAAAGAGAGCAAGAAGAAACCTTTCTAGCCTCTGACCTGCATGCTTTGGCAGTAAATAAGTTTCCAAAAATGTCTGTTTCCTTGTTTTTAGAAATAACCTACCTCTCACTCAAATCCATGATGAGCCTTAACCCTGCTGTCATCCTGCTCGCACTGAGCAGCCTGACAGCGGCCTGGATCGTCACACAGCCACGCCAGAACATCTGGGTGACCCTGGCACAAACACTTCATCAAGAAAACATATGTCTATCTACTTGAGCAGCGAAAAATCCTATGTCTACCTGCCTGGTAGGAATTCCATTGCAGCATGATGAATTTACACATCGCTTTAATACACTGACTCCTGAAGCAGGTAATGAATTTCCACAGCACTCAAATAGAAGCAGAGTTTAAAAACCCCGTCAAAGAGTGGCTGCCACATTTTCCTAAGGCAAGCCAGGAACCCCAGGAGTTAGAGCTACTGGGTTCCTCTCCAGCATTACACTGTGTACACTTTAGGGTCAGTCTTCCAATAAATAAAGAAACCTTCCACAATATAGTACAATATTGAGAAGAATTCACAGCAAAAAGGTGGTGTCATGTCCTAAGCTACATCAAAAGTGCACTCCTCAGCTCATACACATCCCAAAAGCCTCCCCAAAGGACTGTTCCTCATTTGTGGGGATAGCGCATGGGCAGGAATTCCACCCTGTCTCCTCGGAGGGCTGTGTACCAGAGGACGTCTATCACTGTTAGCACCCAATCAAACATTAATTGGCGAATGGACCAATAAAAATAATTTGACGAGGAAAATTCAGAAGAGAAGTGCTACAAATTTAGATGAGAATTGTGATTCGGAGATTTTTCATTGGTCCAAATCAAAAAGAATTGCTGCATCCATTTTCCTTCTTTGGGTGGCTGCAGCCAAGGCCCTAGGTGAATTGGGACACCTAGAATGCTGGGTGGTTGTCCTGGGTTGCAGTATATTCTATCACCATCCTCATGTACTGTTGAAACCAGGTGAGGCAGTGCTCCCTGCCTCCCCCCCCCCCCCCCGGGCTACCTTCTGTTAATGGGCCCATCAATGCCCTGCCCCATGACTCATAGATAACTTCCCCCTGTATTGTCCCCTGTTAATGGGCCCACCACTGCCTTGCTGCATGACTCAGAGATAACTTCCTCCTGGACTGTTTTCTGTTAATGGCTCATCAAGGCCTTATCTCATGACTCACCATCCCATTGTGAGATGCTCCTCCCCGAGGGAGGAGCCAAGCATTCCATACTGGATATAAGCTGAGAATTCGAACACCACAGCAGCCCTTACCTACGGGACTTCCAGAGGACAGGAGCTACTGCTGGACTTTCAGCTGAAGACCAGACCCCCTTTCTTCCAGAGGATCACGCTTCAACAAGACCACCTCATCTAGACGACTACCATCACCCTAACAGGGTTCCAGGCTGTATTCTGACTCTGTCAGTGTTTTTGATATTATTGCATTTATTCTTTTTATCATTTTCCTATTAAATTATAATTCTGACTTGCGATCTCTCACTGGTTTGATTTCAAACTAGTACATATTTTGGCGCCCAACGTGGGGCATTAACCTGAGAGAAAGTCAGAATTGCAATTTCATATTAACAGAAACCTATCCACCATGGTGGTTGGCTTGTCTATATGGGTACTGTATCTTGCTCTCTATATTTTCCCTCACATGGGGAACTACTTGCCTGTTGTATTGCTCCTGTTGAGACCAGGGAATGGTATGAGAATTGCTTTATTAGTTTATTATGCTTATGGCATGATAACCTGTGAGGCAATGAATACCATTCGGAATATATACTCAATTTTGTTTGCTTGTCCTAGTCTGGGCTGCTACATCTGGGACCTTCTCAACAATCGCACCCTGCCCTTGGTGGGAAG
This sequence comes from Cyanistes caeruleus, assembly GCF_971803275.1. Taxonomy (NCBI): domain Eukaryota; kingdom Metazoa; phylum Chordata; class Aves; order Passeriformes; family Paridae; genus Cyanistes; species Cyanistes caeruleus. The sequence continues at coordinate 83,072 of NW_028255979.1, read as the reverse complement.
AGTGGAGAGTGGTTTCTTCCAGCCTTTCAGGTCAGGCACAGCAGTTTTTAAAAATATTGAGTTCTCTCTGGATGCCAAGGACAGCCTAGTCTTGCTGTTTTGTTTTCTCTGCATGGCCTGCACCATGTACACCATGCTTAGAAACAAAGCACTGTTTGGTGTGGTACAGCGTCTTCTTGAGGAAGAAGAGAAAAGAACCAAGAGCAGAGCAACAGCATCCATGACCACACAGACTGCCACAGAGGAGAAAGGAACCAAGAGCAAAGCCACAGCGTCCGTGTCTACGCAGACTGCCACAGAGGAGAAAGAAACCAAGAGCAAAGCAACAGCATCCGTGTCCACTCAGACTGCCACAGAGGAGAAAGGAACCAAGAGCAAAACAACAGCGTCCATGTCTACGCAGACTACCACAGAGGAGAAAGGAACCAAAAGGGCCATGAGCACCTCCACACAAACAGTCACCGAACCAGAGCAGCCTAAACCGGTAGAAGTTGCCCCCATTCAGAAAAAGAAATCAAAAAGCAAATCAGTCCGCATAGTGACTGATGAGGGTGAGGCAGGACCTTCACACGCAGCGGAGGAGACAGAACCAGAGATTATCACTCGCTCTCTATCCCTAGGTGAGCTGCGTGACCTGCGGAGGGAATTCACCCGCCAGACGAACGAGTCCATCCTAACCTGGCTGCTCCGCATCTGGGACGCTGCAGCAAACGACACCATCCTGGATGGAAGTGAGGCCAGGCAACTGGGATCGCTGTCCCGGGATGTGGTCATTGACCAGGGGATTGGGAAAACCCAAGAAACTCTCAGCCTCTGGAGGCGACTGCTGACAAGTGTAAGGGACAGATACCTCTGCAAAGAAGACCTCCAGGTGCACCAGGGAAAATGGAGCACAATGGAACAGGGTATCCGATGCCTGAGGGAGTTGGCTGTGCTGGAGATCATTTTTGCAGAAGATGAGAGATTTCCCAAGAGCCCAGATGGTGTCCAGTGCACGTCACAGATGTGGCTGAGATTTGCACGGCTTGGACCAGAGATGTACTCCTGTTACCTGGCAACACTGCAATGGAGGGAAGGTGAGGACAGGGTGGGTGTCCTGGCCAATAAACTAAGAATCTACGAGGACACTGTCACTGCCCCGTTTCGCACCCATGTCTCATCTGTGGAAACAAGGCTGGCTGAGCAAGTCCGGAGCTTGATTGAAGAGGGCCATCAGAAACTAAAAAAGGAACTTAAGGAAGAAATTTACCACGTCTCCCCAGAACCAACAAGAGTCTCTGCTATTAGGAGTAGGCATTCCCCAGCCAGGGAGAAAGGATACACTCCACGAGGTAACCTCTGGTTTTTTCTCCAGGAGCATGGAGAAGACATGAGGAAGTGGGATGGAAAACCCACCTCCTCCTTAGCAGCCCGGGTACGTGAACTAAAAAGAGGGACAACTACCACAAGGAGCTCATCTAGAGCCAGCGCCGCTCCGGTCTCTCGTGGCCAGAACATCAGAAGGTATAGAAATGATGATATGAGTGATCCTCTTGAAGGGACATCAAGAGCATATTCACCGGAGGAGAGCAACGTGCACCATGACCAGGATTAGAGGGTCCCTGCCTCTAGCCAGGTAGAGGAGAGGGACAACCGGATCTATTGGACAGTGTGGATCCGATGGCCTGGCACATCTGACCCACAAAGATATACGGCTTTGGTTGATACCGGCGCTCAATGCACTCTAATGCCATCAAGGTATGTGGGAGCGGAACCCATTTCTATTTCTGGGGTGACAGGGGGATCCCAGGAGCTCACGGTACTGGAAGCTGAAGTGAGTTTAACTGGGAATGAGTGGCAGAAACACCCCATCGTGACTGGTCCAGAGGCCCCATGCATCCTCGGCATAGATTACCTCAGGAACGGGTACTTCAAAGACCCAAAAGGTTATCGCTGGGCTTTTGGGATAGCTGCTCTAGAGACAGAAGGCATCAGACAACTGAGTACCTTGCCTGGTCTCTCAGACAACCCTTCTGCTGTGGGACTACTGAGAGTTGAAGAACAACAGGTACCAATTGCCAGAGCAACAGTGCACCGTCGGCAATACCGCACCGACAGAGACTCTGTGGTCCCCATCCATACGATGATTTGTGAGCTGGAGAGCCAAGGGGTGGTCAGCAAGGCTCGTTCACCCTTTAACAGCCCCATATGGCCAGTGCGTAAGTCCAGTGGAGAATGGAGACTGACGGTGGATTACCGTGGACTGAATGAAGTCACACCACCACTGAGTGCAGCCGTACCAGACATGCTGGAGCTTCAGTATGAGCTGGAATCCAAGGCAGCAAAGTGGTACGCGACCATTGATATTGCAAATGCGTTTTTCTCCATTCCTCTGGCAGCAGAGTGCAGGCCTCAGTTTGCCTTCACCTGGAGGGGTGTGCAGTATACCTGGAACCGATTGCCCCAGGGGTGGAAGCACAGTCCTACTATCTGCCATGGACTGATCCAGACTGTGCTAGAAAAGGGTGAGGCTCCAGAACACCTGCAGTACATTGATGACATCATTGTGTGGGGGAACACGGCAGCAGAAGTATTTGAGAAGGGACAGAAGATCATCCAGATTCTCCTGAAGGCTGGTTTTGCCATCAAGAGGAGCAAAGTCAAGGGACCTGCCCGGGAGATCCAGTTCCTGGGGGTAAAGTGGCAAGATGGACGGCGTCAGATTCCCACTGAAGTCATCAATAAGATCACTGCGATGTCTCCACCGACCAACAAGAAGGAAACACAAGCTTTCCTAGGTGCCATAGGCTTTTGGAGAATGCACATTCCTGAATATAGCCAGATTGTGAGCCCTCTCTACCTGGTTACCCGCAAGAAGAACAATTTCCATTGGGGCCCTGAACAGCAACAAGCTTTCGCCCAGATCAAGCAGGAAATCGCTCATGCGGTAGCCCTTGGTCCAGTCAGAACGGGGCCAGAAGTGAAAAACGTGCTCTACTCTGCAGCCGGGAACAATGGTCTGTCCTGGAGCCTTTGGCAGAAGGTGCCTGGTGAGACTCGGGGTCGACCACTGGGATTCTGGAGCCGAAGCTACAGAGGATCCGAGGCCAACTACACCCCAACAGAGAAGGAAATTTTGGCCGCCTATGAAGGAGTCCAAGCTGCCTCAGAGGTCATTGGTACTGAAGCGCAGCTGCTTCTGGCACCCCGACTGCCGGTGCTGGGGTGGATGTTCAAGGGAAAGATTCCTTCCACGCATCATGCCACCGATGCTACTTGGAGCAAATGGATTGCCCTCATTACACAGCGTGCCCGTATTGGAAACCTGAACCGCCCTGGGATTCTGGAAATTATAACAAACTGGCCTGAAGGTGAGACTTTTGGATTATCTTCTGAAGAAGAGGAGCAAGTGACACGTGCTGAGGAAGCCCCACCATATAATGAGCTACCGGAGAGTGAAAGACGATATGCCCTCTTCACCGATGGTTCCTGCCGAATTGTAAGCACTAACCGGAAATGGAAAGCTGCTGTATGGAGCCCCACACGACGAGTTGCACAAGCTACCGAGGGAGAGGGTGGATCGAGTCAGGTCGCAGAACTTAAAGCTGTCCAGCTGGCTTTAGATATTGCTGAAAGAGAGAAGTGGCCGAGGCTCTATCTCTACACTGACTCCTGGATGGTAGCTAATGCTCTGTGGGGATGGCTGGATCGCTGGAGAAAAGCCAACTGGCAGCGCAGAGGGAAACCCATCTGGGCCGCTGAGATTTGGCAGGACATCGCCGCTCGGGTGGAGAAGCTGATCGTGAAGGTTCGACACGTGGATGCTCATGTACCCAAAAGTCGGGCTAATGAAGAGCACCGTAACAATGAGCAGGTGGATCGAGCTGCCAAGGTGAAAATATCACAGGTGGATCTGGACTGGCAGCACAAGGGAGAATTATTTTTAGCTCGTTGGGCCCATGATGCCTCTGGTCATCAGGGACGAGATGCAACGTACCGATGGGCTCGTGAGCGAGGGGTGGACCTTATTATGGACAGCATCTCACAGGTTATCCACAACTGCGAGACCTGCGCTGCAATCAAACAGGCCAAGCGGATGAAGCCTCTGTGGTACGGTGGAAGATGGTCCAAGTACAGGTATGGGGAAGCCTGGCAAATTGACTACATCACCCTTCCCCAAACCCGCCAAGGCAAGCGCTACGTGTTGACCATGGTGGAAGCAACCACTGGATGGCTGGAGACATACCCTGTGCCTCATGCTACTGCCCGGAACACCATCTTGGGCCTGGAAAAGCAAGTCCTTTGGAGACATGGCACCCCTGAGAGAATCGAGTCAGACAACGGGACGCATTTCAAGAACAGCCTCGTAAGTACTTGGGCCAGAGAACATGGAATTGAATGGATCTATCATATCCCTTATCATGCACCAGCTGCTGGGAAAGTTGAACGGTGCAATGGACTACTCAAGACTACCCTAAAAGCACTTGGTGGAGGAACCTTCAAAAATTGGGAAGTGAACTTAGCAAAGGCCACCTGGATGGTTAACACCAGAGGATCCATCAATCGAGCTGGTCCTGCCCAGTCTGAACCCTTGCACACGGTGGATGGAGATAAAGTCCCTGTGGTACACATGAGAGGTATGTTAGGAAAGACTGTTTGGATTAATCCCACCTCAGGCAAGAGCAAACCTATCCGTGGGATTGTCTTCGCTCAAGGACCTGGTTGCACTTGGTGGGTAATGCGGAAAGATGGGGAAACCCGATGTGTGCCACAAGGAGACCTCATTTTAAGTGAGAACTGTGTGTAAGGTTCCATTGTATATATATATATATATGTGTGTGTGTGTGTGTGGAGTTTAAGGAAGGTACTGATTTGGAATTATGTAGATGGTAATAGAATAAGGGGTGGATTATGTCCTGGGTTGCAGTATATTCTATCACCATCCTCATGTACTGTTGAAACCAGGTGAGGCAGTGCTCCCTGCCTCCCCCCCCCCCCCCGGGCTACCTTCTGTTAATAGGCCCATCAATGCCCTGCCCCATGACTCATAGATAACTTCCCCCTGTATTGTCCCCTGTTAATGGGCCCACCACTGCCTTGCTGCATGACTCAGAGATAACTTCCTCCTGGACTGTTTTCTGTTAATGGCTCATCAAGGCCTTATCTCATGACTCACCATCCCATTGTGAGATGCTCCTCCCCGAGGGAGGAGCCAAGCATTCCACACTGGATATAAGCTGAGAATTCGAACACCACAGCAGCCCTTACCTACGGGACTTCCAGAGGACAGGAGCTACTGCTGGACTTTCAGCTGAAGACCAGACCCCCTTTCTTCCAGAGGATCACGCTTCAACAAGACCACCTCATCTGGACGACTACCATCACCCTAACAGGGTTCCAGGCTGTATTCTGACTCTGTCAGTGTTTTTGATATTATTGCATTTATTCTTTTTATCATTTTCCTATTAAATTATAATTCTGACTTGCGATCTCTCACTGGTTTGATTTCAAACTAGTACAACAATTTTCCACACAATCTAGGAAAACGCCATCTAAATTCTTCATGTCTCCTCAAAATCCCTCAAAATTCCACAAAGATCCCACAAAATTCCCGAAACATCCCACAAAATTCCCAAAATCTTCTCAAAACCCTACCATATTAAATAAACATCCCACAAAATCTTGCGAACTTTCCACACAATCTAGGAAAAATCTCACAAAATTCCTTATGTCTACTCCATATCCAAAAATATTCCACAAAATTCCCGAAGCATCCCACAAAATTCCCAAAATTTTCTCAAAACCCTTCGAAATTCCAGTAACATCCTGCAAAACCTTGACAACTTTCCACACAATCTAGGAAAAATCAATCAAAATTCTTCATGTCTCATCATTATCCCTCAAAACTCCACAAAATTCCCACAAAATTCCCGAAACATCCCACAAAATTCCCAAAATCTTCTCAAAACCCTATCATATTCTAGAAACATCCCACAAAATCTTGCGAACTTTCCACATAATCTCGGAAAAATCCCTCAAAATTCTTCAGGTCGCCTCAAAATTCCTCAAAATTCCACAAAAATCCCTCAAAATTCCAGATACATCCCACAAAATCTTGACAACTTCCCCCACAAATTAGGAAAAATGCATCAAAATTCATCAAGTCATGTTCCAGAAACATCCCACAAAATCTCCACAAATTGACACAAACTAAGAAAAATCTCTCAAAATTGTTCAAGTCTCCTCAGTATCCCAGAACATTGCAAACAAATGCCACTAAATTCCAGGTAAATCTTGCAAAATAATTAAATTTTTTTCAAATACCCACGAAAATCCCACAAAATTTCTCAAACATCCCACAAATTGTGATAAACCTTGTGAAAATGCAACAAAATTCCAGAAACATCACACAAAATTCCCAAAATCTTCTCAAAACTCTTCGAAATTCCAGAAACATCCCACAAAATCTCAACAACTTTCCACACAATCTCGGAAAAATCCATCAAAATGCCTTAAAATCCCACAAAAATAACACAAAATTCCCGAAACATCCCACAAAATCTTGAAAACTTTCCACACAGTCTAGGAAAAATCCATCAAAATTCTTCATGTCTCCTCAAAATCCCTCAAAATTCCACAGAGTTCCCATAAAATTCCAGAAACATCCCACAAAATTCCCAAAATCTTCTCAAAACCCTACGATATTAAATAAACATCCCACAAAATCTCGACAACTTTCCACACAATCTAGGAAAAATCTCACAAAATTCCTTATGTCTACTCCATATCCAAAAAAATTCCACAAAATTCCCGAAGCATCCCACAAAATTCCCAAAATTTTCTCAAAACCCTTCGAAATTCCAGTAACATCCCGCAAAACCTTGACAACTTTCCACACAGACTCGGAAAAATCCATCTAAATTCTTCATGTCTCATCAAAATCCCTCAAAATTCCACAAAAATCCCACAAAATTCCAGAAACATCCCACAAAATTCCCAAAATCTTCTCAAAACCCTACCATATTCTAGAAACATCCCACAAAATCTTGCGAACTTTCCACACAATCTAGGAAAAATCTCACAAAATTCATTATGTCTACTCCATATCCAAAAAAATTCCACAAAATTCCCGAAGCATCCCACAAAATTCCCAAAATTTTCTCAAAACCCTTTGAAATTCCAGTAACATCCCGCAAAACCTTGACAACTTTCCACACAGTCTAGGAAAAATCCATCTAAATTCTTCATGTCTCCTCAAAATCCCTCAAAATTCCACAAAGATCCCACAAAATTCCCGAAACATCCCACAAAATTCCCAAAATTTTCTCAAAACCCTTCGAAATTCCAGAAACATCCCGCAAAACCTTGAGAACTTTCCACACAATCTCGGAAAAATCCATCTAAATTCTTCATGTCTCATCAAAATCCCTCAAAATTCCACAAAGATCCCACAAAATTCCAGAAACATCCCACAAAATTCTATGAATCTTCTCAAAACCGTACCAAATTCTAGAAACATCCCACAAAATCTCGACAACTTTCCACACAATCTAGTAAAAATCCGTCAAAATTCTTCATGTCTCCTCAATATCCCACAAAATTCCTAAAACATCCCCCTAAATTCTCAAAATCTTCTCAAAACCCTACCAAATTCGAGAAACATCCCACAAAATCTTGACAACTTTCCACACAAACTAGGGAAAATCCATCAAAATTCTTCATGTCTAGTCAATATCCCCAAAAATTTTACAAAATTCCCAAAAAATTCCCAAAATCTTCTCAAAACCCTACCAGCTTCCAGAAACATCCCACAAAATCTTGACAACTTTCCACACAATCTAGGAAAAATCCATCAAGATGCCTTAAAATTCCAAAAAAGTCCCACAAAATTCCAGAAACATCGCACAAAATCTTGACAATTTTCGACACAGTCTAGGAAAAATCCATCAAAATTCTTCATATCTCCTAAAAATCCAAAAAAATTCCACAAAAAATTCCCACAAAATTCCAGAAACATCCCACAAAATCTTGAGAACTTTCCATATTATCTCGGAAAAATCCCTCAAAATTCTTCAGGTTGCCTCAAAATCCCTCAAAATTCCTCAAAATTACATGAAATTCCAGAAAGATCCCACAAAATTCTCGAAATTTTCTCAAAACGCTACCAAATTCAAGAAACATCCCACAAAATCTTGACAATTTTCCACACAATCTAGGAAAACGCCATCTAAATTCTTCATGTCTCCTCAAAATCCCTCAAAATTCCACAAAGATCCCACAAAATTCCCGAAACATCCCACAAAATTCCCAAAATCTTCTCAAAACCCTACCATATTAAATAAACATCCCACAAAATCTCAACAACTTTCCACACAATCTAGGAAAAATCTCACAAAATTCCTTATGTCTACTCCATATCCAAAAATATTCCACAAAATTCCCGAAGCATCCCACAAAATTCCCAAAATTTTCTCAAAACCCTTCGAAATTCCAGTAACATCCCGCAAAACCTTGACAACTTTCCACACAGTCTCGGAAAAATCAATCAAAATTCTTCATTTCTCATCATTATCCCTCAAAACTCCACAAAATTCCCACAAAATTCCCGAAACATCCCACAAAATTCCCAAAATCTTCTCAAAACCCTATCATATTCTAGAAACATCCCACAAAATCTTGCGAACTTTCCACATAATCTCGGAAAAATCCCTCAAAATTCTTCAGGTCGCCTCAAAATTCCTCAAAATTCCACAAAAATCCCTCAAAATTCCAGATACATCCCACAAAATCTTGACAACTTCCCCCACAAATTAGGAAAAATGCATCAAAATTCATCAAGTCATGTCAATATTTCACAAAATTCTACAGAAATCACACAGAATTCCAGAAACATCCCACAAAATCTCCACAAATTGACACAAAAAAAGAAAAATCCCTCAAAATTGTTCAAGTCTCCTCAGTATCCCAGAACATTGCAAAGAAATGCCACTAAATTCCAGGTAAATCTTGCAAAATAATTAAATTTTTTTCAAATACCCACGAAAATCCCACAAAATTTCTCAAACATCCCACAAATTGTGGTAAACCTTGTGAAAACGCAACAAAATTCCAGAAACATCCCACAAAATTCCCAAAATCTTCTCAAAACTCTTCGAAATTCCAGAAACATCCCACAAAATCTCAACAACTTTCCACACAATCTCGGAAAAATCCATCAAAATGCCTTAAAATCCCACAAAAATAACACAAAATTCCCGAAACATTCCACAAAATCTTGAAAACTTCCCACACAGTCTCGGAAAAATCCATCAAAATTCTTCATGTCTCCTCAAAATCCCTCAAAATTCCACAGAGTTCCCACAAAATTCCAGAAACATCCCACAAAATTCTATGAATCTTCTCAAAACCCTACCAAATTCTAGAAACATCCCACAAAATCTCGACAATTTTCCACACAATCTAGGAAAAATCTCACAAAATTCCTTATGTCTACTCCATATCCAAAAAAATTCCACAAAATTCCCGAAACATCCCACACAATTCACAAAATCCTCTCGAAACCCTATCAAACTCCAGAAACATTCCACAAAATCTCGACAACTTTCCACACAGTCTCGGAAAAATCCATCAAAATTCTTCATGTCTCCTCAATATCCCACAAAATTCCTAAAACATCTCCCTAAATTCTCAAAATCTTCTCAAAACCCTACCAAATTCGAGAAACATCCCACAAAATCTCAACAACTTTCCACACAATCTAGGGAAAATCCATCAAAATTCTTCATGTCTAGTCAATATCCTTCAAAATTTTAGAAAATTCCCAAAAAATTCCCAAAATCTTCTCAAAACCCTACCAGCTTCCAGAAACATCCCACAAAATCTTGACAACTTTCCACACAATCTTGTAAAAATCTATCAAAATTCTTCATGTCTCCACAATACCTAAAAAAATTCCAAAAACACCCCATAAAATCCCCGAAATCTTCTCAAAGCCCTACCAAATTCCAGAATCATCCCACAAAATTCCATAAATCTTCTCAAAACCCTACCAAATTTTAGAAACAACCCACAAAATTCTCTAAATCTTCTCAAAACTTTTCGAAATTCTCGTAATAGCCCACAAAATCTTGAGAACTTTCCACACAATCTAGGAAAAATCCATCAAAATTCTTCTTGTCTCCTCAAATACCGCCAAATTCCACAAAAATCACACAAAATTCCCAAAATCTTCTCAAAACCGTACCAAACTTCAGCAACATCCAACAAAATTCCAAAACTCTTCTCAAAACCCTTCGAAATTCTAGTAACATCCCAAAAAATCTCTATAACTGTCCTCACAATCTCGGAAAAATCCCTCAAAATTCTTCATGTTTCCTCAAAATCCCTCAAAATTCCACAAAGATCCCACAAAAATCCAGAAACATCCCACAAAATTCTATGCATCGTCTCAAAACCCTACCATATTAAATAAACCTCCCACAAAATCTTGACAACTTTCCACACAATCTAGGAAAAATCTCACAAAATTCCTTATGTCTACTCCATATCCAAAAAAATTCCACAAAATTCCCGAAACATCCCACAAAATTCCCAAAATTTTCTCAAAACCCTTCGAAATTCCAGTAACATCCCGCAAAACATTGACAACTTTCCACACAGTCTCGGAAAAATCCATCTAAATTCTTCATGTTTCCTCAAAATCCCTCAAAATTCCACAAAGATCCCACAAAAATCCAGAAACATCCCACAAAATTCTATGCATCGTCTCAAAACCCTACCATATTAAATAAACCTCCCACAAAATCTTGACAACTTTCCACACAATCTAGGAAAAATCTCACAAAATTCCTTATGTCTACTCCATATCCAAAAAAATTCCACAAAATTCCCGAAACATCCCACAAAATTCCCAAAATTTTCTCAAAACCCTTCGAAATTCCAGTAACATCCCGCAAAACATTGACAACTTTCCACACAGTCTCGGAAAACTCCATCTAAATTCTTCATGTCTCATCAAAATCCCTCAAAATTCCACAAAGATCCCACAAAATTCCAGAAACATCCCACAAAATTCTATGAATCGTCTCAAAACCCTACCGTATTAAATAAACATCCCACAAAATCTCGACAACTTTCCACACAGTCTCGGAAAAATCCATCAAAATTCTTCATGTCTCCTCAATATCCCACAAAATTCCTAAAACATCTCCCTAAATTCTCAAAATCTTCTCAAAACCCTACCAAATTCGAGAAACATCCCACAAAATCTCAACAACTTTCCACACAATCTAGGGAAAATCCATCAAAATTCTTCATGTCTAGTCAATATCCTTCAAAATTTTAGAAAATTCCCAAAAAATTCCCAAAATCTTCTCAAAACCCTACCAGCTTCCAGAAACATCCCACAAAATCTTGACAACTTTCCACACAATCTTGTAAAAATCTATCAAAATTCTTCATGTCTCCACAATACCTAAAAAAATTCCAAAAACACCCCATAAAATCCCCGAAATCTTCTCAAAGCCCTACCAAATTCCAGAATCATCCCACAAAATTCCATAAATCTTCTCAAAACCCTACCAAATTTTAGAAACAACCCACAAAATTCTCTAAATCTTCTCAAAACTTTTCGAAATTCTCGTAATAGCCCACAAAATCTTGAGAACTTTCCACACAGTCTAGGAAAAATCCATCAAAATTCTTCTTGTCTCCTCAAATACCGCCAAATTCCACAAAAATCACACAAAATTCCCAAAATCTTCTCAAAACCGTACCAAACTTCAGCAACATCCAACAAAATTCCAAAACTCTTCTCAAAACCCTTCGAAATTCTAGTAACATCCCAAAAAATCTCTATAACTGTCCTCACAATCTCGGAAAAATCCCTCAAAATTCTTCATGTTTCCTCAAAATCCCTCAAAATTCCACAAAGATCCCACAAAAATCCAGAAACATCCCACAAAATTCTATGCATCGTCTCAAAACCCTACCATATTAAATAAACCTCCCACAAAATCTTGACAACTTTCCACACAATCTAGGAAAAATCTCACAAAATTCCTTATGTCTACTCCATATCCAAAAAAATTCCACAAAATTCCCGAAACATCCCACAAAATTCCCAAAATTTTCTCAAAACCCTTCGAAATTCCAGTAACATCCCGCAAAACATTGACAACTTTCCACACAGTCTCGGAAAAATCCATCTAAATTCTTCATGTCTCATCAAAATCCCTCAAAATTCCACAAAGATCCCACAAAATTCCAGAAACATCCCACAAAATTCTATGAATCGTCTCAAAACCCTACCGTATTAAATAAACATCCCACAAAATCTCGACAACTTTCCACACAATCTAGGAAAAATCTCACAAAATTCCTTATGTCTACTCCATATCCAAAAAAATTACACAAAATTCCCGAAACATCCCACAAAATTCCCAAAATTTTCTCAAAACCCTTCGAGATTCCAGTAACATCCCGCAAAACCTTGACAACTTTCCACACAGTCTAGGAAAAATCAATCAAAATTTTTCATGTCTCATCATTATCCCTCAAAAGTCCACTAAATTCCCACAAAACTCCAGAAACATCCCACAAAATTCTATGAATCTTCTCAAAACCCTACCAAATTCTAGAAACATCCCACAAAATCTCAACAACTTTCCACACAATCTAGGAAAAATCTCACAAAATTCATTATGTCTACTCCATATCCAAAAAAATTCCACAAAATTCCCGAAACATCCCACACAATTCACAAAATCCTCTCGAAACCCTACCAAATTCGAGAAACATCCCACAAAATCTTGACAACTTTCCACAGAAACTAGGGAAAATCCATCAAAATTCTTCATGTCTAGTCAATATCCCCCAAAATTTTACAAAATTCCCAAAAAATTCCCAAAAAATTCCCTAAATCTTCTCAAAACCCTACCAGCTTCCAGAAACATCCCACAAAATCTTGACAACTTTCCACACAATCTAGGAAAAATCCATCAAGATGCCTTAAAATTCCAAAAAAGTCCCACAAAATTCCAGAAACATCGCACAAAATCTTGACAATTTTCGACACAGTCTAGGAAAAATCCATCAAAATTCTTCATATCTCCTAAAAATCAAAAAAAATTCCACAAAAAATTCCCACAAAATTCCAGAAACATCCCACAAAATCTTGAGATCTTTCCACATAATCTCTGAAAAATCCCTCAAAATTCTTCAGGTTGCCTCAAAATCCCTCAAAATTCCTCAAAATTACATGAAATTCCAGAAAGATCCCACAAAATTCTCGAAATTTTCTCAAAACGCTACCAAATTCAAGAAACATCCCACAAAATCTTGACAATTTTCCACACAATCTAGGAAAACGCCATCTAAATTCTTCATGTCTCCTCAAAATCCCTCAAAATTCCACAAAGATCCCACAAAATTCCAGAAACATCCCACAAAATTCCCAAAATCTTTTCAAAACCCTACCATATTAAATAAACATCCCACAAAATCTCGACAACTTTCCACACAATCTAGGAAAAATCTCACAAAATTCCTTATGTCTACTCCATATCCAAAAATATTCCACAAAATTCCCGAAGCATCCCACAAAATTCCCAAAATTTTCTCAAAACCCTTCGAAATTCCAGTAACATCCCGCAAAACCTTGACAACTTTCCACACAGTCTCGGAAAAATCAATCAAAATTCTTCATTTCTCATCATTATCCCTCAAAACTCCACAAAATTCCCACAAAATTCCCGAAACATCCCACAAAATTCCCAAAATCTTCTCAAAACCCTATCATATTCTAGAAACATCCCACAAAATCTTGCGAACTTTCCACATAATCTCGGAAAAATCCCTCAAAATTCTTCAGGTCGCCTCAAAATTCCTCAAAATTCCACAAAAATCCCTCAAAATTCCAGATACATCCCACAAAATCTTGACAACTTCCCCCACAAATTAGGAAAAATGCATCAAAATTCATCAAGTCATGTCAATATTTCACAAAATTCTACAGAAATCACACAGAATTCCAGAAACATCCCACAAAATCTCCACAAATTGACACAAAAAAAGAAAAATCCCTCAAAATTGTTCAAGTCTCCTCAGTATCCCAGAACATTGCAAAGAAATGCCACTAAATTCCAGGTAAATCTTGCAAAATAATTAAATTTTTTTCAAATACCCACGAAAATCCCACAAAATTTCTCAAACATCCCACAAATTGTGGTAAACCTTGTGAAAACGCAACAAAATTCCAGAAACATCCCACAAAATTCCCAAAATCTTCTCAAAACTCTTCGAAATTCCAGAAACATCCCACAAAATCTCAACAACTTTCCACACAATCTCGGAAAAATCCATCAAAATGCCTTAAAATCCCACAAAAATAACACAAAATTCCCGAAACATTCCACAAAATCTTGAAAACTTCCCACACAGTCTCGGAAAAATCCATCAAAATTCTTCATGTCTCCTCAAAATCCCTCAAAATTCCACAGAGTTCCCACAAAATTCCAGAAACATCCCACAAAATTCTATGAATCTTCTCAAAACCCTACCAAATTCTAGAAACATCCCACAAAATCTCGACAATTTTCCACACAATCTAGGAAAAATCTCACAAAATTCCTTATGTCTACTCCATATCCAAAAAAATTCCACAAAATTCCCGAAACATCCCACACAATTCACAAAATCCTCTCGAAACCCTATCAAACTCCAGAAACATTCCACAAAATCTCGACAACTTTCCACACAGTCTCGGAAAAATCCATCAAAATTCTTCATGTCTCCTCAATATCCCACAAAATTCCTAAAACATCTCCCTAAATTCTCAAAATCTTCTCAAAACCCTACCAAATTCGAGAAACATCCCACAAAATCTCAACAACTTTCCACACAATCTAGGGAAAATCCATCAAAATTCTTCATGTCTAGTCAATATCCTTCAAAATTTTAGAAAATTCCCAAAAAATTCCCAAAATCTTCTCAAAACCCTACCAGCTTCCAGAAACATCCCACAAAATCTTGACAACTTTCCACACAATCTTGTAAAAATCTATCAAAATTCTTCATGTCTCCACAATACCTAAAAAAATTCCAAAAACACCCCATAAAATCCCCGAAATCTTCTCAAAGCCCTACCAAATTCCAGAATCATCCCACAAAATTCCATAAATCTTCTCAAAACCCTACCAAATTTTAGAAACAACCCACAAAATTCTCTAAATCTTCTCAAAACTTTTCGAAATTCTCGTAATAGCCCACAAAATCTTGAGAACTTTCCACACAATCTAGGAAAAATCCATCAAAATTCTTCTTGTCTCCTCAAATACCGCCAAATTCCACAAAAATCACACAAAATTCCCAAAATCTTCTCAAAACCGTACCAAACTTCAGCAACATCCAACAAAATTCCAAAACTCTTCTCAAAACCCTTCGAAATTCTAGTAACATCCCAAAAAATCTCTATAACTGTCCTCACAATCTCGGAAAAATCCCTCAAAATTCTTCATGTTTCCTCAAAATCCCTCAAAATTCCACAAAGATCCCACAAAAATCCAGAAACATCCCACAAAATTCTATGCATCGTCTCAAAACCCTACCATATTAAATAAACCTCCCACAAAATCTTGACAACTTTCCACACAATCTAGGAAAAATCTCACAAAATTCCTTATGTCTACTCCATATCCAAAAAAATTCCACAAAATTCCCGAAACATCCCACAAAATTCCCAAAATTTTCTCAAAACCCTTCGAAATTCCAGTAACATCCCGCAAAACATTGACAACTTTCCACACAGTCTCGGAAAAATCCATCTAAATTCTTCATGTCTCATCAAAATCCCTCAAAATTCCACAAAGATCCCACAAAATTCCAGAAACATCCCACAAAATTCTATGAATCGTCTCAAAACCCTACCGTATTAAATAAACATCCCACAAAATCTCGACAACTTTCCACACAATCTAGGAAAAATCTCACAAAATTCCTTATGTCTACTCCATATCCAAAAAAATTACACAAAATTCCCGAAACATCCCACAAAATTCCCAAAATTTTCTCAAAACCCTTCGAGATTCCAGTAACATCCCGCAAAACCTTGACAACTTTCCACACAGTCTAGGAAAAATCAATCAAAATTTTTCATGTCTCATCATTATCCCTCAAAAGTCCACTAAATTCCCACAAAACTCCAGAAACATCCCACAAAATTCTATGAATCTTCTCAAAACCCTACCAAATTCTAGAAACATCCCACAAAATCTCAACAACTTTCCACACAATCTAGGAAAAATCTCACAAAATTCATTATGTCTACTCCATATCCAAAAAAATTCCACAAAATTCCCGAAACATCCCACACAATTCACAAAATCCTCTCGAAACCCTACCAAATTCGAGAAACATCCCACAAAATCTTGACAACTTTCCACAGAAACTAGGGAAAATCCATCAAAATTCTTCATGTCTAGTCAATATCCCCCAAAATTTTACAAAATTCCCAAAAAATTCCCAAAAAATTCCCTAAATCTTCTCAAAACCCTACCAGCTTCCAGAAACATCCCACAAAATCTTGACAACTTTCCACACAATCTTGTAAAAATCTATCAAAATTCTTCATGTCTCCACAATACCTAAAAAAATTCCAAAAACACCCCATAAAATCCCCGAAATCTTCTCAAAGCCCTACCAAATTCCAGAATCATCCCACAAAATTCCATAAATCTTCTCAAAACCCTACCAAATTTTAGAAACAACCCACAAAATTCTCTAAATCTTCTCAAAACTTTTCGAAATTCTCGTAATAGCCCACAAAATCTTGAGAACTTTCCACACAATCTAGGAAAAATCCATCAAAATTCTTCTTGTCTCCTCAAATACCGCCAAATTCCACAAAAATCACACAAAATTCCCAAAATCTTCTCAAAACCGTACCAAACTTCAGCAACATCCAACAAAATTCCAAAACTCTTCTCAAAACCCTTCGAAATTCTAGTAACATCCCAAAAAATCTCTATAACTGTCCTCACAATCTCGGAAAAATCCCTCAAAATTCTTCATGTTTCCTCAAAATCCCTCAAAATTCCACAAAGATCCCACAAAAATCCAGAAACATCCCACAAAATTCTATGCATCGTCTCAAAACCCTACCATATTAAATAAACCTCCCACAAAATCTTGACAACTTTCCACACAATCTAGGAAAAATCTCACAAAATTCCTTATGTCTACTCCATATCCAAAAAAATTCCACAAAATTCCCGAAACATCCCACAAAATTCCCAAAATTTTCTCAAAACCCTTCGAAATTCCAGTAACATCCCGCAAAACATTGACAACTTTCCACACAGTCTCGGAAAAATCCATCTAAATTCTTCATGTCTCATCAAAATCCCTCAAAATTCCACAAAGATCCCACAAAATTCCAGAAACATCCCACAAAATTCTATGAATCGTCTCAAAACCCTACCGTATTAAATAAACATCCCACAAAATCTCGACAACTTTCCACACAATCTAGGAAAAATCTCACAAAATTCCTTATGTCTACTCCATATCCAAAAAAATTACACAAAATTCCCGAAACATCCCACAAAATTCCCAAAATTTTCTCAAAACCCTTCGAGATTCCAGTAACATCCCGCAAAACCTTGACAACTTTCCACACAGTCTAGGAAAAATCAATCAAAATTTTTCATGTCTCATCATTATCCCTCAAAAGTCCACTAAATTCCCACAAAACTCCAGAAACATCCCACAAAATTCTATGAATCTTCTCAAAACCCTACCAAATTCTAGAAACATCCCACAAAATCTCAACAACTTTCCACACAATCTAGGAAAAATCTCACAAAATTCATTATGTCTACTCCATATCCAAAAAAATTCCACAAAATTCCCGAAACATCCCACACAATTCACAAAATCCTCTCGAAACCCTACCAAATTCGAGAAACATCCCACAAAATCTTGACAACTTTCCACAGAAACTAGGGAAAATCCATCAAAATTCTTCATGTCTAGTCAATATCCCCCAAAATTTTACAAAATTCCCAAAAAATTCCCAAAAAATTCCCTAAATCTTCTCAAAACCCTACCAGCTTCCAGAAACATCCCACAAAATCTTGACAACTTTCCACACAATCTAGGAAAAATCCATCAAGATGCCTTAAACTTGCAAAAAAGTCCCACAAAATTCCAGAAACATCGCACAAAATCTTGACAATTTTCGACACAGTCTAGGAAAAATCCATCAAAATTCTTCATATCTCCTAAAAATCAAAAAAAATTCCACAAAAAATTCCCACAAAATTC
Source organism: Cyanistes caeruleus (assembly GCF_971803275.1). NCBI lineage: Eukaryota > Metazoa > Chordata > Aves > Passeriformes > Paridae > Cyanistes > Cyanistes caeruleus. Next base: position 64,772 of record NW_028255979.1, on the reverse strand, counting down.
CAGAAACATCCCACAAAATCTTGAGATCTTTCCACATAATCTCTGAAAAATCCCTCAAAATTCTTCAGGTTGCCTCAAAATCCCTCAAAATTCCTCAAAATTACATGAAATTCCAGAAAGATCCCACAAAATTCTCGAAATTTTCTCAAAACGCTACCAAATTCAAGAAACATCCCACAAAATCTTGACAATTTTCCACACAATCTAGGAAAACGCCATCTAAATTCTTCATGTCTCCTCAAAATCCCTCAAAATTCCACAAAGATCCCACAAAATTCCAGAAACATCCCACAAAATTCCCAAAATCTTTTCAAAACCCTACCATATTAAATAAACATCCCACAAAATCTCGACAACTTTCCACACAATCTAGGAAAAATCTCACAAAATTCCTTATGTCTACTCCATATCCAAAAATATTCCACAAAATTCCCGAAGCATCCCACAAAATTCCCAAAATTTTCTCAAAACCCTTCGAAATTCCAGTAACATCCCGCAAAACCTTGACAACTTTCCACACAGTCTCGGAAAAATCAATCAAAATTCTTCATTTCTCATCATTATCCCTCAAAACTCCACAAAATTCCCACAAAATTCCCGAAACATCCCACAAAATTCCCAAAATCTTCTCAAAACCCTATCATATTCTAGAAACATCCCACAAAATCTTGCGAACTTTCCACATAATCTCGGAAAAATCCCTCAAAATTCTTCAGGTCGCCTCAAAATTCCTCAAAATTCCACAAAAATCCCTCAAAATTCCAGATACATCCCACAAAATCTTGACAACTTCCCCCACAAATTAGGAAAAATGCATCAAAATTCATCAAGTCATGTCAATATTTCACAAAATTCTACAGAAATCCCACAGAATTCCAGAAACATCCCACAAAATCTCCACAAATTGACACAAAAAAAGAAAAATCCCTCAAAATTGTTCAAGTCTCCTCAGTATCCCAGAACATTGCAAAGAAATGCCACTAAATTCCAGGTAAATCTTGCAAAATAATTAAATTTTTTTCAAATACCCACGAAAATCCCACAAAATTTCTCAAACATCCCACAAATTGTGGTAAACCTTGTGAAAACGCAACAAAATTCCAGAAACATCCCACAAAATTCCCAAAATCTTCTCAAAACTCTTCGAAATTCCAGAAACATCCCACAAAATCTCAACAACTTTCCACACAATCTCGGAAAAATCCATCAAAATGCCTTAAAATCCCACAAAAATAACACAAAATTCCCGAAACATTCCACAAAATCTTGAAAACTTCCCACACAGTCTCGGAAAAATCCATCAAAATTCTTCATGTCTCCTCAAAATCCCTCAAAATTCCACAGAGTTCCCACAAAATTCCAGAAACATCCCACAAAATTCTATGAATCTTCTCAAAACCCTACCAAATTCTAGAAACATCCCACAAAATCTCGACAATTTTCCACACAATCTAGGAAAAATCTCACAAAATTCCTTATGTCTACTCCATATCCAAAAAAATTCCACAAAATTCCCGAAACATCCCACACAATTCACAAAATCCTCTCGAAACCCTATCAAACTCCAGAAACATTCCACAAAATCTCGACAACTTTCCACACAGTCTCGGAAAAATCCATCAAAATTCTTCATGTCTCCTCAATATCCCACAAAATTCCTAAAACATCTCCCTAAATTCTCAATATCTTCTCAAAACCCTACCAAATTCGAGAAACATCCCACAAAATCTCAACAACTTTCCACACAATCTAGGGAAAATCCATCAAAATTCTTCATGTCTAGTCAATATCCTTCAAAATTTTAGAAAATTCCCAAAAAATTCCCAAAATCTTCTCAAAACCCTACCAGCTTCCAGAAACATCCCACAAAATCTTGACAACTTTCCACACAATCTTGTAAAAATCTATCAAAATTCTTCATGTCTCCACAATACCTAAAAAAATTCCAAAAACACCCCATAAAATCCCCGAAATCTTCTCAAAGCCCTACCAAATTCCAGAATCATCCCACAAAATTCCATAAATCTTCTCAAAACCCTACCAAATTTTAGAAACAACCCACAAAATTCTCTAAATCTTCTCAAAACTTTTCGAAATTCTCGTAATAGCCCACAAAATCTTGAGAACTTTCCACACAATCTAGGAAAAATCCATCAAAATTCTTCTTGTCTCCTCAAATACCGCCAAATTCCACAAAAATCACACAAAATTCCCAAAATCTTCTCAAAACCGTACCAAACTTCAGCAACATCCAACAAAATTCCAAAACTCTTCTCAAAACCCTTCGAAATTCTAGTAACATCCCAAAAAATCTCTATAACTGTCCTCACAATCTCGGAAAAATCCCTCAAAATTCTTCATGTTTCCTCAAAATCCCTCAAAATTCCACAAAGATCCCACAAAAATCCAGAAACATCCCACAAAATTCTATGCATCGTCTCAAAACCCTACCATATTAAATAAACCTCCCACAAAATCTTGACAACTTTCCACACAATCTAGGAAAAATCTCACAAAATTCCTTATGTCTACTCCATATCCAAAAAAATTCCACAAAATTCCCGAAACATCCCACAAAATTCCCAAAATTTTCTCAAAACCCTTCGAAATTCCAGTAACATCCCGCAAAACATTGACAACTTTCCACACAGTCTCGGAAAAATCCATCTAAATTCTTCATGTTTCCTCAAAATCCCTCAAAATTCCACAAAGATCCCACAAAAATCCAGAAACATCCCACAAAATTCTATGCATCGTCTCAAAACCCTACCATATTAAATAAACCTCCCACAAAATCTTGACAACTTTCCACACAATCTAGGAAAAATCTCACAAAATTCCTTATGTCTACTCCATATCCAAAAAAATTCCACAAAATTCCCGAAACATCCCACAAAATTCCCAAAATTTTCTCAAAACCCTTCGAAATTCCAGTAACATCCCGCAAAACATTGACAACTTTCCACACAGTCTCGGAAAAATCCATCTAAATTCTTCATGTCTCATCAAAATCCCTCAAAATTCCACAAAGATCCCACAAAATTCCAGAAACATCCCACAAAATTCTATGAATCGTCTCAAAACCCTACCGTATTAAATAAACATCCCACAAAATCTCGACAACTTTCCACACAATCTAGGAAAAATCTCACAAAATTCCTTATGTCTACTCCATATCCAAAAAAATTACACAAAATTCCCGAAACATCCCACAAAATTCCCAAAATTTTCTCAAAACCCTTCGAGATTCCAGTAACATCCCGCAAAACCTTGACAACTTTCCACACAGTCTAGGAAAAATCAATCAAAATTTTTCATGTCTCATCATTATCCCTCAAAAGTCCACTAAATTCCCACAAAACTCCAGAAACATCCCACAAAATTCTATGAATCTTCTCAAAACCCTACCAAATTCTAGAAACATCCCACAAAATCTCAACAACTTTCCACACAATCTAGGAAAAATCTCACAAAATTCATTATGTCTACTCCATATCCAAAAAAATTCCACAAAATTCCCGAAACATCCCACACAATTCACAAAATCCTCTCGAAACCCTACCAAATTCGAGAAACATCCCACAAAATCTTGACAACTTTCCACAGAAACTAGGGAAAATCCATCAAAATTCTTCATGTCTAGTCAATATCCCCCAAAATTTTACAAAATTCCCAAAAAATTCCCAAAAAATTCCCTAAATCTTCTCAAAACCCTACCAGCTTCCAGAAACATCCCACAAAATCTTGACAACTTTCCACACAATCTAGGAAAAATCCATCAAGATGCCTTAAACTTGCAAAAAAGTCCCACAAAATTCCAGAAACATCGCACAAAATCTTGACAATTTTCGACACAGTCTAGGAAAAATCCATCAAAATTCTTCATATCTCCTAAAAATCAAAAAAAATTCCACAAAAAATTCCCACAAAATTCCAGAAACATCCCACAAAATCTTGAGATCTTTCCACATAATCTCTGAAAAATCCCTCAAAATTCTTCAGGTTGCCTCAAAATCCCTCAAAATTCCTCAAAATTACATGAAATTCCAGAAAGATCCCACAAAATTCTCGAAATTTTCTCAAAACGCTACCAAATTCAAGAAACATCCCACAAAATCTTGACAATTTTCCACACAATCTAGGAAAACGCCATCTAAATTCTTCATGTCTCCTCAAAATCCCTCAAAATTCCACAAAGATCCCACAAAATTCCAGAAACATCCCACAAAATTCTATGAATCGTCTCAAAACCCTACCGTATTAAATAAACATCCCACAAAATCTCGACAACTTTCCACACAATCTAGGAAAAATCTCACAAAATTCCTTATGTCTACTCCATATCCAAAAATATTCCACAAAATTCCCGAAGCATCCCACAAAATTCCCAAAATTTTCTCAAAACCCTTCGAAATTCCAGTAACATCCCGCAAAACCTTGACAACTTTCCACACAGTCTCGGAAAAATCAATCAAAATTCTTCATTTCTCATCATTATCCCTCAAAACTCCACAAAATTCCCACAAAATTCCCGAAACATCCCACAAAATTCCCAAAATCTTCTCAAAACCCTATCATATTCTAGAAACATCCCACAAAATCTTGCGAACTTTCCACATAATCTCGGAAAAATCCCTCAAAATTCTTCAGGTCGCCTCAAAATTCCTCAAAATTCCACAAAAATCCCTCAAAATTCCAGATACATCCCACAAAATCTTGACAACTTCCCCCACAAATTAGGAAAAATGCATCAAAATTCATCAAGTCATGTCAATATTTCACAAAATTCTACAGAAATCACACAGAATTCCAGAAACATCCCACAAAATCTCCACAAATTGACACAAAAAAAGAAAAATCCCTCAAAATTGTTCAAGTCTCCTCAGTATCCCAGAACATTGCAAAGAAATGCCACTAAATTCCAGGTAAATCTTGCAAAATAATTAAATTTTTTTCAAATACCCACGAAAATCCCACAAAATTTCTCAAACATCCCACAAATTGTGGTAAACCTTGTGAAAACGCAACAAAATTCCAGAAACATCCCACAAAATTCCCAAAATCTTCTCAAAACTCTTCGAAATTCCAGAAACATCCCACAAAATCTCAACAACTTTCCACACAATCTCGGAAAAATCCATCAAAATGCCTTAAAATCCCACAAAAATAACACAAAATTCCCGAAACATTCCACAAAATCTTGAAAACTTCCCACACAGTCTCGGAAAAATCCATCAAAATTCTTCATGTCTCCTCAAAATCCCTCAAAATTCCACAGAGTTCCCACAAAATTCCAGAAACATCCCACAAAATTCTATGAATCTTCTCAAAACCCTACCAAATTCTAGAAACATCCCACAAAATCTCGACAATTTTCCACACAATCTAGGAAAAATCTCACAAAATTCCTTATGTCTACTCCATATCCAAAAAAATTCCACAAAATTCCCGAAACATCCCACACAATTCACAAAATCCTCTCGAAACCCTATCAAACTCCAGAAACATTCCACAAAATCTCGACAACTTTCCACACAGTCTCGGAAAAATCCATCAAAATTCTTCATGTCTCCTCAATATCCCACAAAATTCCTAAAACATCTCCCTAAATTCTCAAAATCTTCTCAAAACCCTACCAAATTCGAGAAACATCCCACAAAATCTCAACAACTTTCCACACAATCTAGGGAAAATCCATCAAAATTCTTCATGTCTAGTCAATATCCTTCAAAATTTTAGAAAATTCCCAAAAAATTCCCAAAATCTTCTCAAAACCCTACCAGCTTCCAGAAACATCCCACAAAATCTTGACAACTTTCCACACAATCTTGTAAAAATCTATCAAAATTCTTCATGTCTCCACAATACCTAAAAAAATTCCAAAAACACCCCATAAAATCCCCGAAATCTTCTCAAAGCCCTACCAAATTCCAGAATCATCCCACAAAATTCCATAAATCTTCTCAAAACCCTACCAAATTTTAGAAACAACCCACAAAATTCTCTAAATCTTCTCAAAACTTTTCGAAATTCTCGTAATAGCCCACAAAATCTTGAGAACTTTCCACACAATCTAGGAAAAATCCATCAAAATTCTTCTTGTCTCCTCAAATACCGCCAAATTCCACAAAAATCACACAAAATTCCCAAAATCTTCTCAAAACCGTACCAAACTTCAGCAACATCCAACAAAATTCCAAAACTCTTCTCAAAACCCTTCGAAATTCTAGTAACATCCCAAAAAATCTCTATAACTGTCCTCACAATCTCGGAAAAATCCCTCAAAATTCTTCATGTTTCCTCAAAATCCCTCAAAATTCCACAAAGATCCCACAAAAATCCAGAAACATCCCACAAAATTCTATGCATCGTCTCAAAACCCTACCATATTAAATAAACCTCCCACAAAATCTTGACAACTTTCCACACAATCTAGGAAAAATCTCACAAAATTCCTTATGTCTACTCCATATCCAAAAAAATTCCACAAAATTCCCGAAACATCCCACAAAATTCCCAAAATTTTCTCAAAACCCTTCGAAATTCCAGTAACATCCCGCAAAACCTTGACAACTTTCCACACAGTCTAGGAAAAATCCATCAAAATTCTTCATGTCTCCTCAAAATCCCTCAAAATTCCACAAAGATCCCACAAAATTCCAGAAACATCCCACAAAATTCCCAAAATCTTCTCAAAACCCTACCATATTCTAGAAACATCCCACAAAATCTTGCGAACTTTCCACACAATCTAGGAAAAATCTCACAAAATTCCTTATGTCTACTCCATATCCAAAAAAATTCCACAAAATTCCCGAAGCATCCCACAAAATTCCCAAAATTTTCTCAAAACCCTTCGAAATTCCAGTAACATCCTGCTAAACCTTGAAAACTTTCCACACAGTCTCGGAAAAATCAATCAAAATTCTTCATGTCTCATCATTATCCCTCAAAACTCCACAAAATTCCCACAAAATTCCAGAAACATCCCACAAAATTCCCAAAATCTTCTCAAAACCCTACCATATTCTAGAAACATCCCACAAAATCTTGCGAACTTTCCACACAATCTAGGAAATATCTCACAAAATTCATTATGTCTACTCCATATCCAAAAAAATTCCACAAAATTCCCGAAACATCCCACACAATTCACAAAATCCTCTCGAAACCCTAACAAATTCCAGAAACATCCCACAAAAATCTCGACAACTTTCCACACAATCTAGTAAAAATCCGTCAAAATTCTTCATGTCTCCTCAATATCCCACAAAATTCCTAAAACATCCCCCTAAATTCTCAAAATCTTCTCAAAACCCTACCAAATTCGAGAGACATCCCACAAAATCTTGACAACTTTCCACACAAACTAGGGAAAATCCATCAAAATTCTTCATGTCTAGTCAATATCCCCCAAAATTTTACAAAATTCCCAAAAAATTCCCAAAAAATTCCCAAAATCTTCTCAAAACCCTACCAGCTTCCAGAAACATCCCACAAAATCTTGACAACTTTCCACACAATCTTGTAAAAATCTATCAAAATTCTTCATGTCTCCACAATACCTAAAAAAATTCCAAAAACACCCCATAAAATCCCCGAAATCTTCTCAAAGCCCTACCAAATTCCAGACTCATCCCACAAAATTCCATAAATCTTCTCAAAACCCTACCAAATTTTAGAAACAACCCACAAAATTCTCTAAATCTTCTCAAAACTTTTCGAAATTCTCGTAATAGCCCACAAAATCTTGAGAACTTTCCACACAATCTAGGAAAAATCCATCAAAATTCTTCTTGTCTCCTCAAATACCGCCAAATTCCACAAAAATCACACAAAATTCCCAAAATCTTCTCAAAACCGTACCAAACTTCAGCAACATCCAACAAAATTCCAAAACTCTTCTCAAAACCCTTCGAAATTCTAGTAACATCCCAAAAAATCTCTATAACTGTCCTCACAATCTCGGAAAAATCCCTCAAAATTCTTCATGTTTCCTCAAAATCCCTCAAAATTCCACAAAGATCCCACAAAAATCCAGAAACATCCCACAAAATTCTATGCATCGTCTCAAAACCCTACCATATTAAATAAACCTCCCACAAAATCTTGACAACTTTCCACACAATCTAGGAAAAATCTCACAAAATTCCTTATGTCTACTCCATATCCAAAAAAATTCCACAAAATTCCCGAAACATCCCACAAAATTCCCAAAATTTTCTCAAAACCCTTCGAAATTCCAGTAACATCCCGCAAAACCTTGACAACTTTCCACACAGTCTAGGAAAAATCCATCAAAATTCTTCATGTCTCCTCAAAATCCCTCAAAATTCCACAAAGATCCCACAAAATTCCAGAAACATCCCACAAAATTCCCAAAATCTTCTCAAAACCCTACCATATTCTAGAAACATCCCACAAAATCTTGCGAACTTTCCACACAATCTAGGAAAAATCTCACAAAATTCCTTATGTCTACTCCATATCCAAAAAAATTCCACAAAATTCCCGAAGCATCCCACAAAATTCCCAAAATTTTCTCAAAACCCTTCGAAATTCCAGTAACATCCTGCTAAACCTTGAAAACTTTCCACACAGTCTCGGAAAAATCAATCAAAATTCTTCATGTCTCATCATTATCCCTCAAAACTCCACAAAATTCCCACAAAATTCCAGAAACATCCCACAAAATTCCCAAAATCTTCTCAAAACCCTACCATATTCTAGAAACATCCCACAAAATCTTGCGAACTTTCCACACAATCTAGGAAATATCTCACAAAATTCATTATGTCTACTCCATATCCAAAAAAATTCCACAAAATTCCCGAAACATCCCACACAATTCACAAAATCCTCTCGAAACCCTAACAAATTCCAGAAACATCCCACAAAAATCTCGACAACTTTCCACACAATCTAGTAAAAATCCGTCAAAATTCTTCATGTCTCCTCAATATCCCACAAAATTCCTAAAACATCCCCCTAAATTCTCAAAATCTTCTCAAAACCCTACCAAATTCGAGAGACATCCCACAAAATCTTGACAACTTTCCACACAAACTAGGGAAAATCCATCAAAATTCTTCATGTCTAGTCAATATCCCCCAAAATTTTACAAAATTCCCAAAAAATTCCCAAAAAATTCCCAAAATCTTCTCAAAACCCTACCAGCTTCCAGAAACATCCCACAAAATCTTGACAACTTTCCACACAATCTAGGAAAAATCCATCAAGATGCCTTAAAATTCCAAAAAAGTCCCACAAAATTCCAGAAACATCGCACAAAATCTTGACAATTTTCGACACAGTCTAGGAAAAATCCATCAAAATTCTTCATATCTCCTAAAAATCCAAAAAAATTCCACAAAAAATTCCCACAAAATTCCAGAAACATCCCACAAAATCTTCTCAAAACCCTACCAGCTTCCAGAAACATCCCACAAAATCTTGAGAACTTTCCACATAATCTCTGAAAAATCCCTCAAAATTCTTCAGGTTGCCTCAAAATCCCTCAAAATTCCACAAAATTACATGAAATTCGAGAAAGATTACACAAAATTATCGAAATTTTCTCAAAACGATACCAAATTCAAGAAACATCCCACAAAATCTTGACAATTTTCCAAACAGTCTAGGAAAAATCCATCAAAATTCTTCATGTCTCCTCAAAATCCCTCAAAATTCCACAAAGATCCCACAAAATTCCCAAAACATCCCACAAAATTCCCAAAATTTTCTCAAAACCCTTCGAAATTCCAGTAACATCCCGCAAAACCTTGACAACTTTCCACACAGTCTAGGAAAAATCCATCTAAATTCTTCATGTCTAGTCAATATCCTTCAAAATTTTAGAAAATTCCCAAAAAATTCCCAAAATCTTCTCAAAACCCTACCAGCTTCCAGAAACATCCCACAAAATCTTGACAACTTTCCACACAATCTTGTAAAAATCTATCAAAATTCTTCATGTCTCCACAATACCTAAAAAAATTCCAAAAACACCCCATAAAATCCTCGAAATCTTCTCAAACCCCTACCAAATTCCAGAATCATCCCACAAAATTCCATAAATCTTCTCAAAACCCTACCAAATTTTAGAAACAACCCACAAAATTCTCTAAATCTTCTCAAAACTCTTCGAAATTCTCGTAATAGCCCACAAAATCTTGAGAACTTTCCACACAATCTAGGAAAAATCCATCAAAATTCTTCTTGTCTCCTCAAATACCGCCAAATTCCACAAAAATCACACAAAATTCCCAAAATCTTCTCAAAACCGTACCAAACTTCAGCAACATCCAACAAAATTCCAAAACTCTTCTCAAAACCCTTCGAAATTCTAGTAACATCCCACAAAATCTTAACAACTGTCCACACAATCTCGGAAAAATCCCTCAAAATTCTTCATGTCTCCTCAATATCTCAAAAAATTCCAGAAACATCCCACAAAATCCCTGAAATCTTCTGAAAACCCTGCCAAATTACAGAAACATCCCTCAAAATTCCCAAAATCTTCTCTAAACCCTACCAAATTCCAGAAACATCCCACAAAATCTTCAGAACTTTTCACACTCTCTTGGAAATATCCCTCAAAATTCTTCACGTGTCCTCAATATCCCTCAAAATTCCCAAAAATTCCCACAAAACTCTTGAAACGTCCCACAAAATTCCTAAAATCTTCTCAGAACCCTACCAAATTCCAAAAACATTCCACAAAATTTGGACACCTTTCCACACAATTTAGGAAAAATCCCTCAAAATTCTTCATATCTCTTCAATATCCCCAAAAAATATTCCACAAAATTCCCGCAAAATTCCTGAAACATCCCACAAAATTAGCGAAATCTTCTCAAAACTCTTCGAAATTTCAGTAACATCACACAAAATCTTGACAAAGTTCCACACAATCTACGAAAAATCCGTCAAAACTCTTCATGTGTCCTCAAAAATCCCTCAAAATTCTAAAAAAACCCAAAGGAATTCTGGAAAAATCCCTCAAAAATTCCCAAAATCTTCTCAAAACCCTACCAAATTGTAGAAATATCCCACAAAATCTTGAAAACTTTCCACACAATCTCAGAAAAATCCATCAAAATTCTTCAGGTCTCCTCAAAATTCCCAAATAATTCCAGAAACATCCCACAAAATCCCCGAAATCTTCTCAAAACCCTACCAAATTCCAGAAGCTTCCTACAGAAACGAGAAAACTTTTCAACACAATCTAGGAAAAATCACTCAAAATTCTTCATGTCTCTTCAAAATTAAACAAAAATTCCACAAAATTGCAGAAAAATCCGACAAAATTCCTGAAATCTTCTCAAAACCCTACCAAATTCCAGGAATATGCAACAAAATTGTGTCAAGTTTACCCACAATCTCGGAAAAATCCATCAAAATTCTTCAAGTAAATTCAATATCCCACAAAAATCCAGAAACCTCAAAGAAAATTCTTGGAATCTTCTCAAAACCCTACCAAATTCCAGAAACATCCCACAAAATCTTGACAACTTTCCACACAATATCGGAAAAATCCATCAAAATTCTTCAAGTCCCCTCAATATCCCACAAAATTCTAGAAAATCACACAAAATTCCAGAAACGTCCCACAAAATTACAGAAATCTTCTCCAAACCCTACCAAATTCCAGAAACATCCCACAAAATCTTGACAACTTTCCACACAATCTCAGAAAAATCCATCAAAACTCCAATTTCACAGGCCTATTTAACATTTTATCCATCAAAATCAGTCCTTTGCTTTGTATTTTGGAAACTTGTTCATCTTGGGGAATTTGTCATCTCCTCAGGGCATTGAAGGTCAATCAAATGCTGCAGGTTTCATTCTTTCTTTAATATGGTCTGTGTGCTGGGGTTTGACTCTTAAGCAGAGCTCATTTTTTATTTTGTAGCCTAGCAGTTCTACTGTGGGGCTCTGGGCAGGTCAATTCACTTGAGAATGATGGGTAAATCAGCTCCTGGGAAGATGTGCACTGCCTGGCCCCGATGCTTCAGCATGCTTGAGGTCAGCTTGGCTGTCTCCGACTGTCTAATAATAATGCAGAATAATAGAATTAAGTATTCATTTTAATTGCTGATCACTAAGATTTGTTTTCATCTAAATCTGCGTGCTAGTTTCTAAACCACTACAGTCTGTTTCATCAATGACCTTCCAGATTTTTGCTTTCTAGTTTCTGCCGATCTTATTTTCTCGCCTGTCCCTGGAAGAGGAAGGGATGATTGCTGGAGGTTTGGCAGTCAGCGAGGGCCTGGCCACCACTACAGTTCTGGACTCTCAGCCTTGGAGATGTGATCAGGAATCGGCTGTTAGTTCCCAGTTTTGTATTGCAAAGACTGACCATGCTGCCAGCACTGTGTTTTATGAGTGAATTTTCATTTGGTCAAACTCCAAAGCAGCCTTAATTTTAAGGTGGAATTCTTTGTGGATGAGGCTGTGAAGAATATGGTGTTTATACTCCCATCCTACCGGCAGTACAGTAAAACAACTCCTAACGGATTTGGTAATAAAGACCTAGTTTTTCTTAACTAAACCTGCCCTAGCAAAATTCATAAGCTGGTGATAGCTATCTCTGGAGTAGAAAATCTTTATTGAGTTTATTGACAATTTAATATACTTTGTCAAGCTTTGCTGCTAAGTTTCTGTTTATCCAGAGACACCTGGGGCTACCTTTGCTTCCTAAGGGATTAAACTAGCAAGCACTTAGAATCAGATTTTGGGAAGATGGGTGCAGGAGACCTTGTAATTCACTTCAGAAAAATATAATAATGATGAACACTTCAGAAGGAAATGATAGTATTTGACATAATATGTGAAATGCTTTCAAGTTATTTTTTAGTTTTTCTTTAATTTTTAATCCTGGATAAATTAAATGAGGCTTTTGGGGAAAGCATGAGCTGGAATTTATATTGTATTTATATTGCCCCGCCGTCACCGAGGACAGGGCTGTCCAAAGAAGTTGATGCAGCTGCTGAGGCAGAACCGTGACCTGATGCAGCTGCACCTTCGTTACTGCTCTCAGCCGAGGCCAAGAACCAAGTCAGCGGCAAAAGTGGGCATTGGGAGGAGACTCCGCATCTCCCCTCAGTTCTGACCTCCAGAGCGTCAAATCAGCTCTTTGACTCACAGCTCACCACAGACCTCGAAACAGGAGGCAAAGATCTACACCAGTTGGCCTTTCACAACTTCTCACCCATCTATTACCTTTCTGTGGCTAGCTTCAGAAAATGGGGGGGAAGCCATTCCAAAGAACACGACCAGGGAAATCACACAGCACTCGGGACTTTTTCCAGACATCAAATTTTTAATGGATGATGTGAAGTAACACAGAAGCAATTCCTGTCCACAGAAAAAAAGATTTCAAATGGTTTTGTCTCAAAGGCAATCACTGGATGTTGAAAATTTCTGCTGCTGAAAGTTACATTAGGTCCTCAACACTGAGCAATCAATATCCCCACAATCTAAACTGTGAAATTACCACCTCGGCAAGGAGAAAATTTTCAGGATTTGCAACTCATCTCAAAACTTCAGTAGAACTGAACCAGCAGAATTTCCCTGAGATGCCATTGTGTTCTGGAACCCCTCAAATACTCACTAAAACAGACTTTACTTTCAGTAGGACAGCTGTTGATGAAAATCTGCGGTAAAACCTATGAGAAGTGGCCATGTGCACGCATCTTCCTTCCCACAGCAGGCACAATCAAATCCTCCTTTGGATGGCCTCAAAGTTGAGCAGCACTCATTGGCACAGCCTCTTCTCCCACAGACAGGCCAGTGAGCAACACGGCAGCGCCAGCCAGATGGGCAAGGACAAGAGAGAGCAGATGCCAACAAGGCTTTGAAGCTGTGCCAAGGGAGGTTTACGCTGGGCGTTGGCAAGAACTTGTGCCCAGAAAGGGCCATTAGATCCTGCAATGGCCTGACAGGGGGCTGCTGGAGTCATCCTTGTGGCAGGTGGGCAAGGCAAGCCAGGCCGCAGCGCTCGGGCCCCGCTCTGCTGGCCATGCTTGCCGCCATGGCTCACAGGTTGGACTCAACATTCTCTCAGGGCTCTCTGAGGCCAGGGCGTTCTGTGCTTCTGTGACATCACAGCCTCTGGCGACGGCACGGTGCCTGGCAACTGTCGCCAGCTGTTGCTGCGCCCCAGAGCCCAGGCAGACCTGCTTGCAGAGAGACGCCCAGAGCCTCTGTGCTGCCAGCAGAGCTCTATGGCTGCTCACGGCTCTTCCTCGCTGCTGCAGCTTTACGTGCTGCTGCTCTTGGCCCATCCCCTCGACCCTTCCAGCAAACTCGAGCAGAGCACGGATGCCTCTCCTATCCTTCCGGAGGATTTCTACCCGGAGGAGACGGACCCTGAGCAGATCCTGTGGGTGTCCTGGGCAGTCCTGCTGGTCGGCGTGCTCATCATAGGCATGGCCATGGGATGGGCCCTTGAGAGAAGATTTCAGAGATGCTGGGGAGAGGTGAGGCGGGGCTGGGGGGTCAGGGAGGCGGGATGGGGCAGACCTTGAGGGCCTCTTGGGCACCCTTTGTCCAATGCCCTGCGGCAGAAGGGGCCTGAGCTCCTGGCTGGGGAATCCGGCCCAGGGGCTGAGCCCCATGGACAGCACCAAGCAGAGGCGGCCAGAGCTCTGCATGCTGCAGCCTCTTCCCCGGGGCAGCCCAGCCCAACTGAGCCCGAGTCTCTGTCTCCGAGGCCAAAGGCAGCCCCACTTTGTGGGTGCCGGCCCCGCTCTGCCCCTCTGCTTCTTCCATGGGGATCCCTGCGCTTTGCCTTGCAGCGGAATCTCCGGAGCCCTTCAGGCCGTGCAGGGCCCCGCCGCCATCGAAGACACGGCTGTCCAAAGAAGTTGATGCAGCTGCTGAGGCACAACCGTGACTTGATGCGGTTGTGCCTTCGCTCTCAGCCGAGACCAACAACCAAGACGGCGGCAAAAGAGGGCATTGGCAGGAGACTCCGCACCTCCCCGCAGCTCTGACCTCCAGTGCGGCACTCCGAATTCAGAACATTACGGGGAATGTGTGACCAGTGCCCAGCCCAGGCACTGCGACGTTCCCCATCTTAGAAGTTAGCCACACCCCTATTGTTAGTTGTAGGATTCCCCACCACGTTTCCCCCAAGAAGTTGACCTTTCCCTTAGTGTTCAATTCTAAACAGTTGAAGTATTGAAGTATTTTAGGCTTAAGATTCTTACCCCATAGTCTTCAAGTAACGTTGTAGTGTAGATTTTAGAAGTAGTCAAGTGAATAAAGTTCACGTTTTCTACACGTTGCTGTGTCATTGTCTTGATGTTGCACCTGAGACCTGGGGACTCCTTGAGAGATGGGTTTGCATGGCAGCTCCAGACTGCCTGCAATGGAGAGCCCGAGTGCCCCAGCAGGGTTTGCAAGAGTATGGAGGGCAGCGGGAAAGAAGAAGGTGGCCAATATTCACCTGCCTCCACCTTCCAAGGAAGCTTGGAGTCAAACCCTGTCTGCACGTCAGGGGGGACCCTAAAGGCCCCGGCAGGCATCAGGATGGCCCCAGGACGGGGGGCTCGCAGGACTCTGGGGCACCATGAAAGGAGCAGGATCATCCCTGGAATTCTGGGAGAGAAATGCAGAGACGTCTCCCCTGGGATCCAGGCAAGGGCTGAATTCAGGCAGGCAATTAGACCCACAGGCTGCCTGGGCTATGGCAGCTATCAGTCCTGCTTCATAGATTTCTGGGGGGAGTTTATCTATATAGATCTGTATTTAGTTCTTTCTATTTATCCTGTTGACCCTCCAAATAGGATTAGATTTCATTTGCCTACAAAACATCCGTTTTTTGATTTGTAGGAATCAACTATCTGTGCTCCCAGTTTCAATGACTTCTCTCAAACTCATTCTGCATCTTGCCCCTTTACAGCACCATCAAATACCTCTGTTAAATAAAAAGAGTATCAGTGGAAGGACGACAATCTTGTTGCTTTCTGAAGAAAGTTAACTTTGATGACATATCTACTTTTAAAAATCCCATAGGAATAAAACTTACAGATCAGCTTTAGAATTTCAGAAGCTGGTTCAGAAACTCAACTCTTCCACACCACTTTACTTTTTGGGGACATTCAGCAGCAATAGCAAACAAGCACAGCAAAGAAATGGAAGAAGAAATGCAGATCATCAGCAGCAGACCACCTAGCAAAATCCATTTTAAATACAGCTCCAAGTTCTCAAAGAGCAAGTTTGAAGTGTAAATGGAGACACTCATACCAAATTACTACCAGTTGGTACTTTTGGCATTTCCACTGGCTTTCCTCTTCATTTTTTATCTCTCACCTAAGGGAAGAGAAAAAAACCCAAACAAACACAACCTTTCAGGCAGAGAAAAGATGTGGTTGCTCTTGAAGAAAGCATTTGATTCTGCCTGTAGAAGAACCTGTTGGGAAAAATAGTAGCTTTTAGCAAAATGCCAGTGTGCTCTTGCACTTGTTCTACCACTGTGAGAAAGAACAGGCATGTCTGTAAGGCTCCTACAGCTCACCCTGGCTGAGGGTCATTGACCACTTATCACTGCAGGGGTCACTGGCAATAACGATGGTGGAAAATGTGGAGGGAGCTGGATAAATAAATGCTTGCCATTGCCTTAGCAGAAAAAAACCCCATCAAAAACAACCCACCCTCAAAACAAAGCAATGAAAATAGTTTGCCTCTGAATGAAAAGAACTTCAATTAACCATATGATGTCTGCTTTTGGTTCAGCATTCATCAATCTGAATTTGAATATGCATAGGGTAATTCAAGGTAACTGAAGCTTAAAGATCATGTCTATTTACTTGTGCATAGCCTATACTGAAGCACATTAAAAAGCCGTGTTTTGCTTCAAATCTGCGCAGTATTAACTTCATTCCCTCTTATACTCACTAGGTAATTAAATACATGAAGAAACAGATATTTTTTTTTTTTTTTTATTAAGAATGCATTATAAATTAGGAAGGCATGGCTTTATCAGTGTCTGCTAATACCAACATTACTCAGCTAAGTTGAAAGTATTAACACAAGAACTTGATGACAGAAGCAATGTTCATCAGAGCCTCAACAATAAAGTTGCAGTTCCAAGTTTTTCAGATGTCCTACACTTGCTAAGGCATCTCCAGAAAGAGGAGACGACTGAAAATAGCAGAGGAAATTTGAAACCCATTTCTCTTTTGGTTTTTTTTTTTTTTTTCAGGACTTTCTTGTGGGCAACAGAGAACTCCTAATATATGGAATGAAATGTAGTTTTTATGCCAGAGTCATGAGTCATCCCCTCAGTTCCAACCTGATCCAGTGGTCACTTGAATCTTGGAAAGGGTCAAATCAGCAATATGAAATTTCAATTGTATTCATGAAAGTAGCTCTTTTTTCTCCATTCACCTCCCTCTCCCAAATATATCAACACCAAGTGAGAAAGGCTCGATTTGAAAGATAATTATTACAGAATTAAACATGGACATAGCTAGTTTGCTACAAGTTCCAGCAGATAGAGAAACGAGAGCAGAATCAGAGGTTATCAAACTCAATATAAAATCCAGCTCATGCTTTCCCCAAAAGCCTCGTTTAATTTATCCAGGATTAAAAATAAAAGAAAAATGAAAAAATCATATAAAAGCATTTCACATAGTATGTCAAATACTATCATTTCCATCTGAAATGTTCATCATTATTATGTTTTCCCATAGTAAATTACAAGGTCTCCTGCACCCATCTTCCCAAAATCTGATTCTAAATGCTTGCTAGTTTAATCCCTTAGGAAGCAAAAGTAGCCCCAAGTGTCTCTGGACAAACAGAAACTAAACAACAAAGCTTGACAACATATATTAAATTGTCAATAAACTCAATAAAGATTTTCCACGCCAGAGATAGCTATCACCAGCTTATGAATTTTGCTAGGGCAGGTTTAGTGAAGAAAAACTAGGTCTTTATTACCAAATCAGTTAGGAGTTGTTCTACTGTACTGCCGGTAGGATGGGAGTATAAACACCATATTCTTCACAGCCTCATCCACAAAGAATTCCACCTTAAAATTAAGGCTGCTTTGGAGTTTGACCAAATGAAAATTCACTCATAAAACACAGTGCTGGCAGCATGGTCAGTCTTTGCAATACAAAACTGGGAACTAAGAGCAGATTCCTGATCACATCTCCAAGGCTGAGTGTCCAGAACTGTAGTGGTGGTCAGGCCCTCGCTGACTGCCAAACCTCCAGCCATCATCCCTTCCTCTCCCAGGGACAGGCGAGAAAATAAGATCGGCAGAATCTAGAAAGCTTAAGCTAAAATCAAGAAGGTCATTGATGAAACAGGCTGTAGTGGTTTAGAAACTAGCACGCAGATTTAGATGAAAACAAATCTTATTGATCAGCAATTTAAATGAATACTTAATTCTATTATTCTGCATATTATTAGACAGTCGGAGACAGCCAAGCTGACCTCAAGCATGCTGAAGCATCGGGGCCAGGCAGTGCACAGCTTCCCAGGAGCTGATTTACCCATCGTTCTCAAGTGAATTGACCTGCCCAGAGCCCCACAGTAGAACTGCTAGGCTGCAAAATAAAAAATGAGTTCTGCTTAAGAGTCAAACTCCAGCACATAGACCATATTAAAGGAAGAATGAAACCTGCAGCATTTGATGGACCTTCAATACCCTGAGGAGATGACAAATTCCCCAAGATGAACAAGTTTCCAAAACACAAATCAAAAGACTGATTTTGATGGTTCAAATGTTAAATAGGCCTGTGAAGCTGGAGTTGTTAGGTTGCACATGAAAGAAGGGAAAAAAACCACACCCCAACCCTCAAATGCAATTTTAGATCCCTCTTGGAAAATTTGCTTTAAAAAGAGAGGAATAGATACAATCTTCCCCTCACCTGGAGATTTTAATGAATTCAAGCGAGAAAAGAACCTCTTTTGACACCAACCATCCTTAGTAGCAACATTTTGCAGCACGCAATTTGCAAAAGTTAACCTGCCAGGCAATAATACAGAAAAGAAAAATGAAAAGGAGGGCAAGGAAAATCATCTTCTGCTGAAACTGCTCTTCTACAAAAACAAAGTGATATTAAGATTCAGCCCGTGAAGAACACATACCTCAACCATGAGAGAAAAACACAATTCTTAAAAATTTCTTTGCTACATTAGAGATAGAAAATTGACTACAAATCAGGTGTTCAGTACTTGTTGCTTGTTCAGTACTCAGACATCATAATTACTACCACAATATTAGAAGAACAATCCAATAGACATATCCCAGGGATGCATTTTAATTCATTTGCTGGTGCCAGCCATGCTGTGCTTTGGTTCTATCCATCCATCCTGCTGCAAAAAGGTTCAATTGTGTTTTCACCAGCTGAGACAAATCAGCTCTTTGACTCACAGCTCACCATAGACCTCGAAACAGGAGGCAAAGATCTACACCAGTTGGCCTTTCACAACTTCTCACCCATCTATTACCTTTCTGTGGCCAGCTTCAGAAAATGGGGGGGAAGCCATTCCAAAGAACACGACCAGGGAAATCACACAGCACTCGGGACTTTTTCCAGGCATCAAATTTTTAATGGATGATGTGAAGTATCACAGAAGCAATTCCTGTCCACAGAAAAAAAGATTTCAAATGTTTTTGTCTCAAAGACAATCACTGGATGTTGAAAATTTCTGCTGCTGAAAGTTACATTAGGTCCTCAACACTGAGCAATCAATATCCCCACAATCTAAACTGTGAAATTACCACCTCGGCAAGGAGAAAATTTTCAGGATTTGCAACTCATCTCAAAACTTCAGTAGAACTGAACCAGCAGAATTTCCCTGAGATGCCATTGTGTTCTGGAACCCCTCAAATACTCACTAAAACAGACTTTACTTTCAGTAGGACAGCTGTTGATGAAAATCTGCGGTAAAACCTATGAGAAGTGGCCATGTGCACGCATCTTCCTTCCCACAGCAGGCACAATCAAATCCTCCTTTGGATGGCCTCAAAGTTGAGCAGCACTCATTGGCACAGCCTCTTCTCCCACAGACAGGCCAGTGAGCAACACGGCAGCGCCAGCCAGATGGGCAAGGACAAGAGAGAGCAGATGCCAACAAGGCTTTGAAGCTGTGCCAAGGGAGGTTTACGCTGGGCGTTGGCAAGAACTTGTGCCCAGAAAGGGCCATTAGATCCTGCAATGGCCTGACAGGGGGCTGCTGGAGTCATCCTTGTGGCAGGTGGGCAAGGCAAGCCAGGCCGCAGCGCTCGGGCCCCGCTCTGCTGGCCATGCTTGCCGCCATGGCTCACAGGTTGGACTCAACATTCTCTCAGGGCTCTCTGAGGCCAGGGCGTTCTGTGCTTCTGTGACATCACAGCCTCTGGTGACGGCACGGTGCCTGGCAACTGTCGCCAGCTGTTGCTGCGCCCCAGAGCCCAGGCAGACCTGCTTGCAGAGAGACGCCCAGAGCCTCTGTGCTGCCGGCAGAGCTCTATGGCTGCTCACGGCTCTTCCTCGCTGCTGCAGCTTTACGTGCTGCTGCTCTTGGCCCATCCCCTCGACCCTTCCAGCAAACTTGAGCAGAGCACGGATGCCTCTCCTATGCTTCCGGAGGATTTCTACCCGGAGGAGACGGACCCTGAGCAGATCCTGTGGGTGTCCTGGGCAGTCCTGCTGGTCGGCGTGCTCATCATAGGCATGGCCATGGGATGGGCCCTTGAGAGAAGATTCCAGAGATGCTGGGGAGAGGTGAGGCGGGGCTGGGGGGTCAGGGAGGCGGGATGGGGCAGACCTTGAGAGCCTCTTGGGCACCCTTTGTCCAATGCCCTGCGGCAGAAGGGGCCTGAGCTCCTGGCTGGGGAATCCGGCCCAGGGGCTGAGCCCCATGGACAGCACCAAGCAGAGGCGGCTAGAGCTCTGCATGCTGCAGCCTCTTCCCCGGGGCAGCCCAGCCCAACTGAGCCCGAGTCTCTGTCTCCGAGGCCAAAGGCAGCCCCACTTTGTGGGTGCCGGCCCCGCTCTGCCCCTCTGCCTCTTCCATGGGGATCCCTGCGCTTTGCCTTGCAGCGGAATCTCCGGAGCCCTTCAGGCCGTGCAGGGCCCCGCCGCCATCGAAGACACGGCTGTCCAAAGAAGTTGATGCAGCTGCTGAGGCACAACCGTGACTTGATGCGGTTGTGCCTTCGCTCTCAGCCGAGACCAACAACCAAGACGGCGGCAAAAGAGGGCATTGGCAGGAGACTCCGCACCTCCCCGCAGCTCTGACCTCCAGTGTGGCACTCTGTCTTCAGAACATTACGGGGAATGTGTGACCAGTGCCCAGCGCAGGCACTGCGACGTTCCCCATCTTAGAAGTTAGCCACACCCCTATTGTTAGTTGTAGGATTCCCCACCACGTTTCCCCCAAGAAGTTGACCTTTCCCTTAGTGTTCAGTTCTAAACAGTTGAAGTATTGAAGTATTTTAGGCTTAAGATTCTTACCCCATAGTCTTCAAGTAACGTTGTAGTGTAGATTTTAGAAGTAGTCAAGTGAATAAAGTTCACGTTTTCTACACGTTGCTGTGTCATTGTCTTGATGTTGCACCTGAGACCTGGGGACTCCTTGAGAGATGGGTTTGCATGGCAGCTCCAGACTGCCTGCAATGGAGAGCCCGAGTGCCCCAGCAGGGTTTGCAAGAGTATGGAGGGCAGCGGGAAAGAAGAAGGTGGCCAATATTCACCTGCCTCCACCTTCCAAGGAAGCTTGGAGTCAAACCCTGTCTGCACGTCAGGGGGGACCCTAAAGGCCCCGGCAGGCATCAGGATGGCCCCAGGACGGGGGGCTCGCAGGACTCTGGGGCACCATGAAAGGAGCAGGATCATCCCTGGAATGCTGGGAGAGAAATGCAGAGACGTCTCCCCTGGGATCCAGGCAAGGGCTGAATTCAGGCAGGCAATTAGACCCACAGGCTGCCTGGGCTATGGCAGCTATCAGTCCTGCTTCATAGATTTCTGGGGGGAGTTTATCTATATAGATCTGTATTTAGTTCTTTCTATTTATCCTGTTGACCCTCCAAATAGGATTAGATTTCATTTGCCTACAAAACATCCGTTTTTTGATTTGTAGGAATCAACTATCTGTGCTCCCAGTTTCAATGACTTCTCTCAAACTCATTCTGCATCTTGCCCCTTTACAGCACCATCAAATACCTCTGTTAAATAGAAAGAGTATCAGTGGAAGGACGACAATCTTGTTGCTTTCTGAAGAAAGTTAACTTTGATATCTACTTTTAAAAATCCCATAGGAATAAAACTTACAGATCAGCTTTAGAATTTCAGAAGCTGGTTCCTCAACTCTTCCACACCACTTTACTTTTTGGGGACATTCAGCAGCAATAGCAAACAAGCACAGCAAAGAAATGGAAGAAGAAATGCAGATCATCAGCAGCAGACCACCTAGCAAAATCCATTTTAAATACAGCTCCAAGTTCTCAAAGAGCAAGTTTGAAGTGTAAATGGAGACACTCATACCAAATTACTACCAGTTGGTACTTTTGGCATTTCCACTGGCTTTCCTCTTCATTTTTTATCTCTCACCTAAGGGAAGAGAAAAAAACCCAAACAAACACAACCTTTCAGGCAGAGAAAAGATGTGGTTGCTCTTGAAGAAAGCATTTGATTCTGCCTGTAGAAGAACCTGTTGGGAAAAATAGTAGCTTTTAGCAAAATGCCAGTGTGCTCTTGCACTTGTTCTACCACTGTGAGAAAGAACAGGCATGTCTGTAAGGCTCCTACAGCTCACCCTGGCTGAGGGTCATTGACCACTTATCACTGCAGGGGTCACTGGCAATAACGATGGTGGAAAATGTGGAGGGAGCTGGATAAATAAATGCTTGCCATTGCCTTAGCAGAAAAAAACCCCATCAAAAACAACCCACCCTCAAAACAATGAAAATAGTTTGCCTCTGAATGAAAAGAACTTCAATTAACTATATGATGTCTGCTTTTGGTTCAGCATTCATCAATCTGAATTTGAATATGCATAGGGTAATTCAAGGTAACTGAAGCTTAAAGATCATGTCTATTTACTTGTGCATAGCCTATACTGAAGCACATTAAAAAGCCGTGTTTTGCTTCAAATCTGCGCAGTATTAACTTCATTCCCTCTTATACTCACTAGGTAATTATATACATGAAGAAACAGATTTTTTTTTTTTTTTTTATTAAGAATGCATTATAAATTAGGAAGGCATGGCTTTATCAGTGTCTGCTAATACCAACATTACTCAGCTAAGTTGAAAGTATTAACACAAGAACTTGATGACAGAAGCAATGTTCATCAGAGCCTCAACAATAAAGTTGCAGTTCCAAGTTTTTCAGATGTCCTACACTTGCTAAGGCATCTCCAGAAAGAGGAGACGACTGAAAATAGCAGAGGAAATTTGAAACCCATTTCTCTTTTGGTTTTTTTTTTTTTTTTCAGGACTTTCTTGTGGGCAACAGAGAACTCCTAATATATGGAATGAAATGTAGTTTTTATGCCAGAGTCATGAGTCATCCCCTCAGTTCCAACCTGATCCAGTGGTCACTTGAATCTTGGAAAGGGTCAAATCAGCAATATGAAATTTCAATTGTATTCATGAAAGTAGCTCTTTTTTCTCCATTCCCCTCCCTCTCCCAAATATATCAACACCAAGTGAGAAAGGCTCGATTTGAAAGATAATTATTACAGAATTAAACATGGACATAGCTAGTTTGCTACAAGTTCCAGCAGATAGAGAAACGAGAGCAGAATCAGAGGTTATCAAACTCAATATAAAATCCAGCTCATGCTTTCCCCAAAAGCCTCGTTTAATTTATCCAGGATTAAAAATAAAAGAAAAATGAAAAAATCATATAAAAGCATTTCACATAGTATGTCAAATACTATCATTTCCATCTGAAATGTTCATCATTATTATGTTTTCCCATAGTAAATTACAAGGTCTCCTGCACCCATCTTCCCAAAATCTGATTCTAAGTGCTTGCTAGTTTAATCCCTTAGGAAGCAAAAGTAGCCCCAAGTGTCTCTGGACAAACAGAAACTAAACAACAAAGCTTGACAACATATATTAAATTGTCAATAAACTCAATAAAGATTTTCCACGCCAGAGATAGCTATCACCAGCTTATGAATTTTGCTAGGGCAGGTTTAGTGAAGAAAAACTAGGTCTTTATTACCAAATCAGTTAGGAGTTGTTCTACTGTACTGCCGGTAGGATGGGAGTATAAACACCATATTCTTCACAGCCTCATCCACAAAGAATTCCACCTTAAAATTAAGGCTGCTTTGGAGTTTGACCAAATGAAAATTCACTCATAAAACACAGTGCTGGCAGCATGGTCAGTCTTTGCAATACAAAACTGGGAACTAAGAGCAGATTCCTGATCACATCTCCAAGGCTGAGTGTCCAGAACTGTAGTGGTGGTCAGGCCCTCGCTGACTGCCAAACCTCCAGCCATCATCCCTTCCTCTCCCAGGGACAGGCGAGAAAATAAGATCGGCAGAATCTAGAAAGCTTAAGCTAAAATCAAGAAGGTCATTGATGAAACAGGCTGTAGTGGTTTAGAAACTAGCACGCAGATTTAGATGAAAACAAATCTTATTGATCAGCAATTAAAATGAATACTTAATTCTATTATTCTGCATATTATTAGACAGTCGGAGACAGCCAAGCTGACCTCAAGCATGCTGAAGCATCGGGGCCAGGCAGTGCACAGCTTCCCAGGAGCTGATTTACCCATCGTTCTCAAGTGAATTGACCTGCCCAGAGCCCCACAGTAGAACTGCTAGGCTGCAAAATAAAAAATGAGTTCTGCTTAAGAGTCAAACTCCAGCACATAGACCATATTAAAGGAAGAATGAAACCTGCAGCATTTGATGGACCTTCAATACCCTGAGGAGATGACAAATTCCCCAAGATGAACAAGTTTCCAAAACACAAATCAAAAGACTGATTTTGATGGTTCAAATGTTAAATAGGCCTGTGAAGCTGGAGTTGTTAGGTTGCACATGAAAGAAGGGAAAAAAACCACACCCCAACCCTCAAATGCAATTTTAGATCCCTCTTGGAAAATTTGCTTTAAAAAGAGAGGAATAGATACAATCTTCCCCTCACCTGGAGATTTTAATGAATTCAAGCGAGAAAAGAACCTCTTTTGACACCAACCATCCTTAGTAGCAACATTTTGCAGCACGCAATTTGCAAAAGTTAACCTGCCAGGCAATAATACAGAAAAGAAAAATGAAAAGGAGGGCAAGGAAAATCATCTTCTGCTGAAACTGCTCTTCTACAAAAACAAAGTGATATTAAGATTCAGCCCGTGAAGAACACATACCTCAACCATGAGAGAAAAACACAATTCTTAAAAATTTCTTTGCTACATTAGAGATAGAAAATTGACTACAAATCAGGTGTTCAGTACTTGTTGCTTGTTCAGTACTCAGACATCATAATTACTACCACAATATTAGAAGAACAATCCAATAGACATATCCCAGGGATGCATTTTAATTCATTTGCTGGTGCCAGCCATGCTGTGCTTTGGTTCTATCCATCCATCCTGCTGCAAAAAGGTTCAATTGTGTTTTCACCAGCTGAGACAAATCAGCTCTTTGACTCACAGCTCACCATAGACCTCGAAACAGGAGGCAAAGATCTACACCAGTTGGCCTTTCACAACTTCTCACCCATCTATTACCTTTCTGTGGCCAGCTTCAGAAAATGGGGGGGAAGCCATTCCAAAGAACACGACCAGGGAAATCACACAGCACTCGGGACTTTTTCCAGGCATCAAATTTTTAATGGATGATGTGAAGTATCACAGAAGCAATTCCTGTCCACAGAAAAAAAGATTTCAAATGTTTTTGTCTCAAAGACAATCACTGGATGTTGAAAATTTCTGCTGCTGAAAGTTACATTAGGTCCTCAACACTGAGCAATCAATATCCCCACAATCTAAACTGTGAAATTACCACCTCGGCAAGGAGAAAATTTTCAGGATTTGCAACTCATCTCAAAACTTCAGTAGAACTGAACCAGCAGAATTTCCCTGAGATGCCATTGTGTTCTGGAACCCCTCAAATACTCACTAAAACAGACTTTACTTTCAGTAGGACAGCTGTTGATGAAAATCTGCGGTAAAACCTATGAGAAGTGGCCATGTGCACGCATCTTCCTTCCCACAGCAGGCACAATCAAATCCTCCTTTGGATGGCCTCAAAGTTGAGCAGCACTCATTGGCACAGCCTCTTCTCCCACAGACAGGCCAGTGAGCAACACGGCAGCGCCAGCCAGATGGGCAAGGACAAGAGAGAGCAGATGCCAACAAGGCTTTGAAGCTGTGCCAAGGGAGGTTTACGCTGGGCGTTGGCAAGAACTTGTGCCCAGAAAGGGCCATTAGATCCTGCAATGGCCTGACAGGGGGCTGCTGGAGTCATCCTTGTGGCAGGTGGGCAAGGCAAGCCAGGCCGCAGCGCTCGGGCCCCGCTCTGCTGGCCATGCTTGCCGCCATGGCTCACAGGTTGGACTCAACATTCTCTCAGGGCTCTCTGAGGCCAGGGCGTTCTGTGCTTCTGTGACATCACAGCCTCTGGTGACGGCACGGTGCCTGGCAACTGTCGCCAGCTGTTGCTGCGCCCCAGAGCCCAGGCAGACCTGCTTGCAGAGAGACGCCCAGAGCCTCTGTGCTGCCGGCAGAGCTCTATGGCTGCTCACGGCTCTTCCTCGCTGCTGCAGCTTTACGTGCTGCTGCTCTTGGCCCATCCCCTCGACCCTTCCAGCAAACTTGAGCAGAGCACGGATGCCTCTCCTATGCTTCCGGAGGATTTCTACCCGGAGGAGACGGACCCTGAGCAGATCCTGTGGGTGTCCTGGGCAGTCCTGCTGGTCGGCGTGCTCATCATAGGCATGGCCATGGGATGGGCCCTTGAGAGAAGATTCCAGAGATGCTGGGGAGAGGTGAGGCGGGGCTGGGGGGTCAGGGAGGCGGGATGGGGCAGACCTTGAGAGCCTCTTGGGCACCCTTTGTCCAATGCCCTGCGGCAGAAGGGGCCTGAGCTCCTGGCTGGGGAATCCGGCCCAGGGGCTGAGCCCCATGGACAGCACCAAGCAGAGGCGGCCAGAGCTCTGCATGCTGCAGCCTCTTCCCCGGGGCAGCCCAGCCCAACTGAGCCCGAGTCTCTGTCTCCGAGGCCAAAGGCAGCCCCACTTTGTGGGTGCCGGCCCCGCTCTGCCCCTCTGCCTCTTCCATGGGGATCCCTGCGCTTTGCCTTGCAGCGGAATCTCCGGAGCCCTTCAGGCCGTGCAGGGCCCCGCCGCCATCGAAGACACGGCTGTCCAAAGAAGTTGATGCAGCTGCTGAGGCACAACCGTGACTTGATGCGGTTGTGCCTTCGCTCTCAGCCGAGACCAACAACCAAGACGGCGGCAAAAGAGGGCATTGGCAGGAGACTCCGCACCTCCCCGCAGCTCTGACCTCCAGTGTGGCACTCTGTCTTCAGAACATTACGGGGAATGTGTGACCAGTGCCCAGCGCAGGCACTGCGACGTTCCCCATCTTAGAAGTTAGCCACACCCCTATTGTTAGTTGTAGGATTCCCCACCACGTTTCCCCCAAGAAGTTGACCTTTCCCTTAGTGTTCAGTTCTAAACAGTTGAAGTATTGAAGTATTTTAGGCTTAAGATTCTTACCCCATAGTCTTCAAGTAACGTTGTAGTGTAGATTTTAGAAGTAGTCAAGTGAATAAAGTTCACGTTTTCTACATGTTGCTGTGTCATTGTCTTGATGTTGCACCTGAGACCTGGGGACTCCTTGAGAGATGGGTTTGCATGGCAGCTCCAGACTGCCTGCAATGGAGAGCCCGAGTGCCCCAGCAG
The DNA here is from genome assembly GCF_971803275.1 of Cyanistes caeruleus. Lineage (NCBI taxonomy): Eukaryota > Metazoa > Chordata > Aves > Passeriformes > Paridae > Cyanistes > Cyanistes caeruleus. Next base: position 36,895 of record NW_028255979.1, on the reverse strand, counting down.
GGTTTGCAAGAGTATGGAGGGCAGCGGGAAAGAAGAAGGTGGCCAATATTCACCTGCCTCCACCTTCCAAGGAAGCTTGGAGTCAAACCCTGTCTGCACGTCAGGGGGGACCCTAAAGGCCCCGGCAGGCATCAGGATGGCCCCAGGACGGGGGGCTCGCAGGACTCTGGGGCACCATGAAAGGAGCAGGATCATCCCTGGAATGCTGGGAGAGAAATGCAGAGACGTCTCCCCTGGGATCCAGGCAAGGGCTGAATTCAGGCAGGCAATTAGACCCACAGGCTGCCTGGGCTATGGCAGCTATCAGTCCTGCTTCATAGATTTCTGGGGGGAGTTTATCTATATAGATCTGTATTTAGTTCTTTCTATTTATCCTGTTGACCCTCCAAATAGGATTAGATTTCATTTGCCTACAAAACATCCGTTTTTTGATTTGTAGGAATCAACTATCTGTGCTCCCAGTTTCAATGACTTCTCTCAAACTCATTCTGCATCTTGCCCCTTTACAGCACCATCAAATACCTCTGTTAAATAGAAAGAGTATCAGTGGAAGGACGACAATCTTGTTGCTTTCTGAAGAAAGTTAACTTTGATATCTACTTTTAAAAATCCCATAGGAATAAAACTTACAGATCAGCTTTAGAATTTCAGAAGCTGGTTCCTCAACTCTTCCACACCACTTTACTTTTTGGGGACATTAAGCAGCAATAGCAAACAAGCACAGCAAAGAAATGGAAGAAGAAATGCAGATCATCAGCAGCAGACCACCTAGCAAAATCCATTTTAAATACAGCTCCAAGTTCTCAAAGAGCAAGTGTGAAGTGTAAATGGAGACACTCATACCAAATTACTACCAGTTGGTACTTTTGACATTTCCACTGGCTTTCCTCTTCATTTTTTATCTCTCACCTAAGGGAAGAGAAAAAAACCCAAACAAACACAACCTTTCAGGCAGAGAAAAGATGTGGTTGCTCTTGAAGAAAGCATTTGATTCTGCCTGTAGAAGAACCTGTTGGGAAAAATAGTAGCTTTTAGCAAAATGCCAGTGTGCTCTTGCACTTGTTCTACCACTGTGAGAAAGAACAGGCACGTCTGTAAGGCTCCTACAGCTCACCCTGGCTGAGGGTCATTGACCACTTATCACTGCAGGGGTCACTGGCAATAACGATGGTGGAAAATGTGGAGGGAGCTGGATAAATAAATGCTTGCCATTGCCTTAGCAGAAAAAAACCCCATCAAATACAAACCACCCTCAAAACAAAGCAAATAGTTTGCCTCTGAATGAAAAGAACTTCAATTAACTATATGATGTCTGCTTTTGGTTCAGCATTCATCAATCTGAATTTGAATATGCATAGGGTAATTCAAGGTAACTGAAGCTTAAAGATCATGTCTATTTACTTGTGCATAGCCTATACTGAAGCACATTAGAAAGCCGTGTTTTGCTTGAAATCTGCGCAGTATTAACTTCATTCCCTCTTATACTCACTAGGTAATTAAATACATGAAGAAACAGATTTTTTTTTTTTTTATTAAGAATGCATTATAAATTAGGAAGGCATGGCTTTATCAGTCTGCTGATACCAACATTACTCAGCTAAGTTGAAAGTATTAACACAAGAACTTGATGACAGAAGCAATGTTCATCAGAGCCTCAACAATAAAGTTGCAGTTCCAAGTTTTTCAGATGTCTTACACTTGCTAAGGCATCTCCAGAAAGAAGAGTCACCAGAAAATAGCAGAGGAAATTTGAAACCCATTTCTCTTTTGTTTTTTTTTTTTTTCAGAACTTTCTTGTGGGCAACAGAAAACTCCTAATATGTGGAATGAAACGTAGTTTTTTTGCCAGAGTCATGAGTCATCCCCTCAGTTCCAACCTGATCCAATGGTCACTTGAATCTTGGGAAGGGTCAAATCAGCAATATGAAATTTCAATTGTATTCATGAAAGTAGCTCTATTTTCTCCATTCCCCTCCCTCTCCCAAATATATCAACATTAAGTGAGAAAGGCTCGATTTGAAAGATAATTATTACAGAATTAAACATGGACATAGCTAGTTTGCTACAAGTTCCAGCAGATAGAGAAACGAGAGCAGAATCAGAGGTTATCAAACTCAATATAAAATCCAGCTCATGCTTTCCCCAAAAGCCTCGTTTAATTTATCCAGGATTAAAAATAAAAGAAAAATGAAAAAATCATATAAAAGCATTTCACATAGTATGTCAAATACTATCATTTCCATCTGAAATGTTCATCATTATTATGTTTTCCCATAGTAAATTACAAGGTCTCCTGCACCCATCTTCCCAATATCTGATTCTAAGTGCTTGCTAGTTTAATCCCTTAGGAAGCAAAAGTAGCCCCAAGTGTCTCTGGATAAACAGAAACTAAACAACAAAGCTTGACAATGTATATATTAAATTGTCAATAAACTCAATAAAGATTTTCCACGCCAGAGATAGCTATCACCAGCTTATGAATTTTGCTAGGGCAGGTTTAATGAAGAAAAACTAGGTCTTTATTACCAAATCCGTTAGGAGTTGTTCTACTGTACTGCCGGTAGGATGGGAGTATAAACACCATATTCTTCACAGCCTCATCCACAAAGAATTCCACCTTAAAATTAAGGCTGCTTTGGAGTTTGACCAAACAAATGAAAATTCACTCATAAAACACAGTGCTGGCAGCATGGTCAGTCTTTGCAATACAAAACTGGGAACTAAGAGCAGATTCCTGATCATATCTCCAAGGCTGAGAGTCCAGAACTGTAGTGGTGGTCAGGCCCTCGCTGACTGCCAAACCTCCAGCCATCATCCCTTCCTCTTCCAGGGACAGGCGAGAAAATAAGATCGGCAGAAACTGGAAAGCTTAAGCTAAAATCAAGAAGGTCATTGATGAAACAGACTGTAGTGGTTTAGAAACTGGCACGCAGATTTAGATGAAAACAAATCTTATTGATCAGCAATTAAAATGAATACTTAATTCTATTATTCTGCATATTATTAGACAGTTGGAGACAGCCAAGCTGACCTCAAGCATGCTGAAGCATCGGGGCCAGGCAGTGCACAGCTTCCCAGGAGCTGATTTACCCATCGTTCTCAAGTGAATTGACCTGCCCAGAGCCCCACAGTAGAACTGCTAGGCTGCAAAATAAACAATTAGCTCTGCTTAAGAGTCAAACCCCAGCACATAGACCATATTAAAGGAAGAATGAAACCTGCAGCATTTGATTGACCTTCAATGCCCTGAGAAGATGACAAATTCCCCAAGATGAACAAGTTCCCAAAATACAAAGCAAAGGACTGATTTTGATGGATAAAATGATAAATAGGCCTGTGAAGCTGGAGTTGTTAGGTTGCACATGAAAGAAGGGAAAAAAAACACACCCCAACCCTCAAATGCAATTTTAGAGCCTTCTTGGAAAATTTGCTTTAAAAAGAGAGGAATAGATACAATCTTCCCCTCACCTGGAGATTTTAATGAATTCAAGCCATTTCAAATCTGTCAAGAAAGCCCTACCACAGTCCCCGTCAAACAACATTTTCTTTCATTTTTTTCTTCTCATTACTACTTCAGAGCAGTCTAAATAACAGCAAATAAGGAAATTCAAGTTGCAATTCAAACATTGAGCTCTGGAGTCCTACATTGCCTTCAAACACCTGTATGAAACACTAACTTCATGCTTAATGCTCTCCAATACATAGAAGCCATATATTTGCATATCCTTTGGCTGCTGAATCTGTAACTTGCATTTCTATCAGCAGATGGGCCTGATTCTCACCTTCCCCTGATACACATGAGCAGTGTGGGCCCTAACTTTCTGGGCAGCTCACACTTCCTTGATTCAAACTCTTGACTTTGCTCTGTGTAACACGGCCCTTCCTGAATCCAGCCTAAGGTACGAAGCAGCCACACACCTTCTGAAGTTTCCATTATTGATATCTGCCTCTCCCCATTAGAATGCTTTGCAAAAACAATTAAGATCCAATGTTGCCCGTGTCTGCTGCAAGGAGGGGCTCTCTGGCTTTTTTACTCCTATTTTTAGAACATTCTCTTTCTAAGGTCATGACAGCTGGGTACAAATCCAGAGCAACACCTTGAAGCATTAACAAACAGAAGCAACAGAAAACAGAAGCTGCTGCATTTCCTGCGGCCATTGGAGGGTGCAATTGCAAGTGTGAAAATATTGCAGTTCTGTCATTCAGTAAGAAGTACACGTTCCAAAGGAAATCCATTCAAAGCAGATTATACAGCATAGATTTGTTATCCATTTTAAATTGTTACTGGAAGCCAAAGAAAGATTTCTTTGGGAGCCTCACAGGTTTTTCTTCAGAATTTATAATGGAACAGTTACTCTGCTTTAAATTTAAGTGGTTTTTTTCCCCAACAGTTTCATCTACCTCCTCACCAAGCTGATACAGAATAGAGGAGCACAGATAGTGGGAGGAACAGATTTGGAATTCCATAAATGGACTTCTCATGTGGCTAGAACTGATATTTCCAGCTCTGTGGGCTTAGAGCATCCATCCAATGTCCTGCCAGTCCAGCACTTCCTGATGGTATTTGCAGCCACTGGCTCCACAGAAGTTAGATCAATGCGCTTCTCCTTGGATGTCATGTGGCTGCTGCAAGTGCAACAATGGAGCCACCAATTTCTAGTTGCAAGGTCAGGATTACAAATTTAAAACCTTACTGTTACAAGATGTAAAGGCTCTCCAATCCTGCTGTAAACAAGAGCTTTTAAGACACTTAACTCTTCCAACTTCAGCTTGCTTCCAAGTTTATGGTATTAGCTTTTTTAGATAATAAAGGATTGTCTGTAGATTACTGTGGATTAAAATTATAACTGCAGACCTGAGTATTGGTCTCAAGTTTGATGGCATGAGGAAGTTGATGGTCTTCTTATCCATCCCTGGAATCACCCTGATGCACTGTCTCAACTATCTCCCAGAGGTATTTATTTTTTTCAACATGGATTACCTATTTTATGAAGTTTGGAACAGGGAGAATGGCTGCCTTCCATACAAATCAAACAGGTTGGATTTTCAAGTGATTCGAATTGTATCAAAGTCTTCAGACCCAAATAGGTGTAGCCTCTGTGAAATACAGAAGCCCTTATGAAAGGCTCACTCAGAAGGTGCGAATAGAATAAATAAGAATTTAATAATAAAAAATATGAAGAAGGAAAAAGCCTTCATTCCCTAACTCTGCAGAATTCCACCCAAGTAGAATCTCACTCACTTTACAATGAAAGGAAAATAGTTTAGTGGTGGTGGCAGGGACAAGGCGAGGATATACGGTGCCAGGGAGGATTCTACACTTAGAGATGCTGAGTATCCAGCCAAGAGACAGAAATTCATAGCAGAATAAGCTTCTACAAACTGAAAATACGCTTGGCTCAGGTAGGTTTCAGGCCACAACTTTGATTCTCCAGAGGCAAAAGTAAAGAACAGTTCAGTCCTTTTTCCTCCCCAACTCATGCCTAGGTCCGCTCCTGCACAGTTTGTAAAAGAAAAAAAGAGTCTCATTCAGAACAAGGACGTAGGACCTTTTCCCCCTGTTGCAATTAATGTGAAAAAAAATAAAGAAAAATACCTGCTCTGCATCTTGTGTTTATCTGCCATTTTAAACCACATTCTGAGCTCATCTCTTCTCAGAGGTACTTCCTTTCTAAATTTTACTTTTATTTTTTGGGTCCAAAAAGTATTACTACAAGTAAACTTCCCCTTGAACAGCCTGCCAGAGAAGAAGAAACAGCAGTGTTTGCTATCTGCCACCAAATTTTACATCCTGTCCTATAATCTTATTTTCATAAGCTGAAAGTCATTGGGGAAGGCAAAGAGAGATCTACATTTGTGCATCCTAGCAGGATGCTGTGCTGGAAAATATCTCTACTGAGTGTTCTTGGGTTAGTGGATCCAAATGACTTGATAGTACTGAGGGTCTGCACTCATTTGTACTAAATGGATGTAGGGACATTGCCATTGGAAATACAAATTTACAAAGGGACTGCCCCATAGGCTTGTAGGAGTAGTTTTAGTTTAGGGGCATTATCCGATGATATGACTGACGATATCATATGGTCTCTGTGTTACCAACACAGCCCTACAGCCTTGGAATAAAGTTTCTAACAATAAAATATTTGGCATGAAATATGGAATGGTGGCCAAAAAGAAAATTAATGTCATCAAAGTTAAGGACCCTAGCAACATTTTAAGAGAAGTCTTATGAAGATGAAATTCTCTATTTCAGCTCATTATGTGTTGATCTATTTTATATATTAGTAAGGGCCTGTCTGCACAAACCAGTCTTTGAAATACGTTGTGATATTAAAGGCTAAAGTCCTTGAAACCTTCCTGCAGGAGAGAGAGTAAAGCAAAATAATATCCGTGTGTACAGGACAAAAAATGTAAACCTGTGTGCATTAGCCAATAGTAGCTTGCTTAGCCCACAGACCCTGTAAAACCCCACATAAGTGTGCAAAAGGTAGAAATAAAAGGCGTTCACGTTTACTTCTGAGAAGGCTGGTGAATAGCTGGTGGTCTCGCAATAATTTTGTGGCATTTTGAGAAAATTTTAATAATTTTGTGGGATTTTCCTTGAATTTTATAGGATTTTTTTGGAATGTTGTGGAATTTTATAAGATTTTGTGGAATTTTGAGAACACTTGAGTAATTTTGAAAGATTTTTCATATATTGTGTGGAAATTTGTACAGATTTTGTGGGATATTTCTAGAATTTGGAAGGGTTTTGAGAAGATTTCAGGAATTTTTTTCTTGAAATTTTTGGATTATTGTGGAATTTTTTGGAATATTGAGGAGACATGAAGAATTTTGATGGATTTTTCCTAGATTGTGTGGGAAGTTTTCTTTTTTTTGTAAGATGTCTTAGGAATGTCGTAGGGTTTTGATAAGGTTTTGGGGATTTTGTGGGATGTTTCTGGAATTTTGTGGGATTTTGAGGAGACATGAATAATTTTGATGGATTTTTCCTAGATTGTGTGGAAAGTTGTCGAGATTTTGTGGAATGTTTCTGGAATCTGGTAGAGTTTTTAGAAGATTTTGGGAATATTTTGGGATGTTTCAGGAATTTTGTGGGATTTTTTGTGGGAATTTTGTGGGATATTGAGGAGACATGAATAATTTTGATGGATTTTTTCAAGATTGTGTGGAAAGTTGTCAAGATTTTGTGGGATGTTTCGGAAATTTGGTAGGGTTTTGAGAGGTTTTTGGGAATTTTGTGGGATGTTTCTGGAATTTTGTGGGATTTTTGTGGAATTTTGTGGGATTTTGAGTTGACTTGAAGGATTTTGAGGTATTTTTCTGAGATTGGAGGGAGAGTTGTCAAGATTTTGTGGATTTTATCTGGAATTTGGTAGGGTTTTGATAAGATTTTGGGAATTTTGTGGGATGTTTCTGGAATTTGGTAGGGTTTTGAGAAGATTTTGGGAATTTTGTGGGATGTTTCTGGAATTTTGTGGGATTTTTTGTGTAATTCTGTGGGATTTTGAGAAAATTTTAATAATTTTGCAAGATTTTTCTGGAATTTTGTGGCATTTCTTTGTAATGTTCTGGGATGTTGAGGACACTTGAACAATTTTGAGGGACTTTTCTTAGTTTGTGTGGAAATTTGTGGAGATTTTGTAGGATGTTTCTGGAATTTTGTGGCATTTTTTTGGAAATTTGAGGGATTTTGAAGAGACATGAAGAATTTTGATGGATTTTTCCTAGATTGTGTGGATAGTTGTCAAGATTTTGTGGGATGTTTCTGGAATTTGGTAGGTGTAAGAGACGGTCTGAAGATTCCCTCATCTGTCTCACAACCGTCTCAAGGACAGAGACTGAGACCCTGAATATCACAAGGGACTTGGTTTGGGGCTTTGGGCCTAGCTGAGATGGATGTTTGCTCAGTGATTGTTTGCAGGAGGTTGCACGGTACACTGCCCTCGTTCCTGCTGGTGAACAGAGGCTTGGTAACCTGCGCAACGAGTTCTCCAGGACTCATGGCTCTCGTTCCTGCTGGTGAGCAGAGGCTTGTGCGTGGTACCCTGTGCAATGGGTTTTCCACGACACCTTGCCCTCGTTCCTGCTGGTGAGCAAAGACTTGCAAGACATGGATCGCTCTGTACCCTACACCTGCTCCCCGCGCAATGGAATTCATCACAATGATCATCAATCTCCTCTGGCTTTGGCCCTGCGCCCCTCGCTTTGCAGAAGACTATAAAATTATACCCCAAACTTACCTTCCTTTGAGATCTCCCCAACGGACAGAAGACTCTGCATCGTTGGACGGCTGAGTGGACTTTGACGTTGGTAGCTCTAATCCCCTTACTCTCTTTTCCTTATGCTTTGCTTTCTCCTTTCTCTCCCTCTATCGCATATTAGTGCTGATGAACACTCCATAAAGTGTGTTTTGCTGTTTAAGTCCTTGCTTTGCTGATAATCTTTTGTACTCTAAGACCGACTAAAAGAACCACATCACGAATCCCACCTTGCGGATCGTGACAGGGAGCTGCATCCAGATTATTTCATGTGAATCCCCTGAGTTGTCCAGCTGCCTCTATGCCCCGTCCTCGGGAGTTTGTGGCCCAGGCACGACGTGCAAGAGCTGTGGCACACCATGGGTACATGAAATTAAGTGGTAAGGCTGACATGCCAAAGCAGCATTTTCTAGGCACAGCTCCTAGGAAACTTCACAGGGAATTGCATACAATATTTGTGGCATTAGAAAGTGTTATAATTCACTGCTCTTATATGACCACCAGCTGCTAGCTTAAACCTACTACAATTTCTGCTCTAGAACAACCAAGCTGAAAGGTAGAATTAAACTCCTTGTGATGGTAATCCCCTTTTTCATATATTTGCACAATATCTAGTGCAGTGGGGCACTAATAACAATAGGAAGTTTTAGCTTTTAATTTTAACCTTCAGTCTGTCTGGGTTAGCATTTGCCTTTAAGGTGACTTAACATTTTGCATGTAATTACAGTCTCTGGATCTTTGAAAAGAGCTGTTTCTCTTGAGTTTTCTGAGTGGAATAAAATACATTTATTAGCCTGTAACCTTTTTTAAATCCCTCTCCCATATGGTATTCATGTGGCATCACATATAACAATGTAGGATAATAACCTGCATAAGATGGGCTATCATGAATATTGATGAACAGGGTAATTAAGATCTCTGTGTATGGTGCATGACTACATATGGGCAACCTATTGATGCAATTTCTTAAGATTAAATCAAAATAATAGACGATAAACATAAGAGTTCTACCGGCTTATCTGATATTTCAATACATTTCATGTTTGGGGAGAACTGAAATATTAATAAGCAGAAAGATCTGTTATTCAAATTAATTCTAGCAGGAAAGAAAACAATTTCGCCCTTTTTTTCTTTACCTGTTGACTTGTGGGACGGATGACAAGCTGATATGTTTCCCTGGAGGCTAACATCTCATGTTCCAGAATACAGGCTTTCATTAAAAAATGATGACTTGTGAGAAGATGTTCATATTCATGTGAACACAGTGCAGGTGCTCATCTTCTCTAGTGCCTACAGAGAGCCTGAAACAACCAGTGTGACAAAGCACAGCTGAAACAGCCGACAGCAACTCCAGCATCAGTGATGAGGATTTATTCGTGTTCTTGTTGGGTTTGATCTGCCAGCACTATAAAAACTCTGGGGTCACTGATGGATAGATGCTCTGAATCCTCCATCAAGGCCGGTCCAGCACCGTGATGAGCAATGTGTGATGGTCACTCAAGCTCCATCTCCAGGTTAACCACACTTTTTGCCCTCACTGCTCACAGAATGCGTCTGCTTCACTCTGGTGATTTAAGGGCTTCTTCTAATTTCCATCCTAACTTTCTGCACCAATTTTACCCAATTGTTATTATGCCAAAAATCTCTTTTTCTTAAATAGTTGTGAGCTACCACTGCATATTAATGTCTCCCCCTTGAGTGCTGCAGCTATATCAGCTCTCAACCTTCACCTCCACTATCATGCTGTGTATTCACCTGATCATGGGGACAGCTCTTCTCTCCACCTCTTCCGCTTGGAATCACTTTCCCCAAACTTTAATCAGCCTTCCAAGTGAGGGTGGACCTCAGCCATATGAACAAGCATCAACACTTCCATACATCCACCTCTTCTTTTCCTGTCTGAAAACTGCTTGCAGTATTTTCCAGACAACTCACTTTGGCTGCTGACAGACAATCCCTAACTTTGACTGGTCCCCACGTCCTTTCTCACCTCAGTGATTGCCAGCTGATGAGCTCTCAGTTTGGAGCAGACAGTGCTATCATTGATCCTGCAGCGTTACCTTGCATGCTGAGTAGCCTCCCTCTGCAAACTCCTCTGGTTCTTGCTCTTTGTTTGTTGCCACAGGGAAGCGGGGCTGTGCTTTAGGTGCTGCGTGTTCAGGAGCACACAAGGCAGGGGGGATTTTTTATACAGGAGAAAGTGAAGGGTGTGAGGAAGTTGAAGGCAGTGCTAAAGCATTCGGTTTTTTTTTTTTTAAGAAAAAAAACTCACCTAAATTACCCATTTTCTCCAGAGTTACTTCTGCCAAGGGAAAGGAAAGATGAAACTGTGATGATTTTTCCAGCTGACTGTGAATGACATTCTGCTTTGGGAAGTGTTTGGATTACTGCTTACCTGAAGTGCTGGATATGGCAGCATGTTTTCCCTCTTTGCAATGTACAAGACTATTTTAGAACTTCTCTTTTGTTATTGTTGTGGAAAACAAATGGATTTTAGGGTAATAATACAGATTCTTAACTCTATTTTATTACATATTCTAAAATCAATTTTTAACAGAAGTTTTAATTATACATTACTTTCTTTAAAAGGGCAGAGGTACTTCAGATTGTTGATTGTGCTTGCAGAGACTTGGTTTCTTTTTCATTTTCATTTTCTATCCCCATTATCCCTTTCCTGTAACCAATTTCAGTATTGCTAAGGAGCTTTCACTCAAATTGACAAACATTCGTAAAAACTCACTAAAATTAATACATTCTGAATCAATGCTGCTATTTTTTTTTTGTATATTTATTAACTTGGAACCTCTGACCCTGATATAATGGGAAGGAAGAGTCTTTTCTCTCTTTTCATAAGCAAATTTCGTGGTAAATTGCAGCAGAAAATGCTCAGTCCTCCTCATTAATGGATCTGTCTTACACTTCACATAGCATGACTTGAGCAGTAAAGTGTGGGTTTGCAGCTTACACCATACATACCTAATGAATTCCTGAGCTGCTTGAATTGCAGAGCTGCCCATTTGATCATTGTGCAAAGATGACAGTGGTCTCGATACCCTGATTAACGTGGAACAAAATATATTTATAACAATAGTTTATTCTAAGCCTGGAGATAAAACTGCCTTTCTGCTGCCAAGCAGTCAGCACCCACGGCATGCAATTAGCAACTTCCTTCCACTGCTTTGAAAGACATTACTATCATGTATGCAGATAGTGGGATTTTTTAGGCTAAGTTATTGAAAATTAAATAGAAAGTTGTGAAAAGGAACAATAAATGGGTTTTCCATCTGAAAGCCAGTGGCTTTATAGGGAAAATCCGTAAGTGTGGCTGGTTTCCTGTATTGTTTGTTACAGAATAGTCATTACACACTTCACAAGTGAAGGGTATTGTAATCACAGTAACGGAAAAATGTAGCTCAGTTGTAAACTTGAACAGTGTTGGGGTTTTTTTGTTTCTGAGATAGCCTCTTAGCTGATTACATTTTTGACCACAAGCATTTCTTAAATGTTAGGCCACATTTTTCTCCTCATTATATAGATGAAACTTGTAAAGAAAACCTTTTCCAGTTTCACAAGTTTCTGATTAATCCAAAGAGCATTATAAATCTACAATAAGTTTGCCTTTTGACTAGCAGCATTTGTAATAGCTTTAAAAAAGTATTCATTAAATGACTAATAACAAGCAATTGCCTTGATGCTCCTTGTTTTCAAATACCTATCTCAATTTAATGTCTTCCTGCAAGAAATTGTCAACAAAAATAATACAAATAAAAATGAGTGTTTGGTTAAAAGATGTCTCTAAACTTTGAAGTGGCAGGACTGGAAGAAGTATTTCTTTATTAATGGAAAAGTGTTTCTATTACAAGTAAAGCTCCAAACGATGACGACCCTTCTGACGTGTAGTGTAATCAGTCTGTACATGGTATGAGCAATCTGTGCTGGGAGTTGGAGTAATGATCACCATACCAAAAATAACCAAAATTTTGCTCAGGTTTCAGCAGGACCAGGTGTTCATTTGCAGATGTAGAGCCATGCAGGGCTTAGAACCATTTCTTGCAGCAATTGCCTGAAAGTGCTAAGACCTGAGACAGAGTGGGATTCAGTTCATTTGAGGAAGAGAGATTGCTGATGGTGCAGAAGGATGTGGAACAGGTGAAGACTTGAGCTGGAAGCAAAACATGAATGGGAAAGGGAGCATTTGTGTGTAGAGGCCGGCAGTGAGAAAGGCAGAAAGCTGAGTCCTTAGTTCACGGTGGAGCCTAGCAGTTGTCTAGATGTGCCTCTGGTTTGCCTGCACTTCAGTATGTTTTCCTCCTCCCTAATTTCTTGTCTGGATTTACTACTCATTTTCCAATTTTTTTGGTCAAGTACTGTGTGCCAGGCAGAAATGCTGGCCAGAAGCGCAGTCAGTGGTGTCCTAAGATGTATTGCTCAAAGAACGGCTAAGACATCACTCCCAGTTCACGCTGCATTGACAGCTCAAGAGCAAAGAGCCTGAAAAGTAGAACCAAGGATGATGAAAGCTGTTCATATTCCTGCCAGAAGCGCATGGCGCTGCAGCTGGTGACGCTCTGTGCCACAGCCCTCAGCTGTGAGGTGTCTAGCACATCTCAGTGAGCAACCAAGTGCTTCCGAGGACAAGCGCTCTCCCACACATTTCTGTCCAGGCTGGCCAGCGATAGCCTAAAAACAGCTGCTCAGAGAGAAGGGTAGGAGAGAAACTGTGAGTTTGAGCTCACAGCTGAGAATTTTAGTCACTTGACTTCCACCCCATGCTTTCTAGCCTGTTCTAAGAAAAGTAGAGTCCCCAGTACAAGACTCTGTCAGGATATTCTCCCAGTGGAGAAGCTTATGTACAGTTAACGTTCTTATCCCCTTTGTAAACTTGTACCCCTTGTTTACTCCGATGGTTATTAGTAAGGTTAATTACTTACCAGTTTCTGAAGTGTTTTAAAGGTTCTTATGAGACATTCCTGTACCCTTTCCCTTACTTCCTTGCTATTATATAACAAAGCAGCTCCCATAGAAGCTGTGCCACACTAGAACAAAGAAACTCCCAGGAAGCTGTGCAACTGAGTAGTGTGCAAACTAAGGCATGCAAGGCACCAAAACAACGAGCTAAGAGAGGAATAAAAGGACAAGGAAACATATTCTAGCAAGCTATGATGAAAGATCATCTCCCTGCATCACCTATACCTGCTTAGAAACCATCTTCCTGCATCACCATGACCTAAAGAGGACAGGAATGGACTGACACCCCTAGACAGTGAACCTGAACAAGAGGCCTCCTGGCTACTTTCCTGAGGATGGAAGCCTCAGCTCTGCAGTGTGTGCTGCAAAGCTGAATTGTGTCTCCTCCTTGGAGCTGACAGTGTGGGAATGGCTGTGGTGCAAGCAACCCCTTGGGCCCCCGCCCACCCCAATAGCCAAATCCTAATAAAGGCATCAAACAGGAGTCTTGCCTCCTGGCCAATTTGTTTCAATTACCGTGTGCCGCACGGGCCGCGGCCGAGGGGGCCTGGACCCAGCCGGAGCTCCTCCCGGAGCCCAGCGGACTCCAGCTCAGCGGGGGCCGCAGTGGGGCACGGCTTAGGCTTGGCAAGGTGTGAGCAGCCGTGGTCCGGCCCAGCCTCAGCCGGGGTCCCGCAGCCTCCCGTCCCCACCCGGTCACTGCCAAGGTTGGCCCGGCCCCGCCAGGCCGAGCCTGTGTGACTCAGCCCTTCTGGGACACAGGGCCAGAAAGACTTCAGCCTTGAAGCAGCAGGCTTTGAGTTCAAGCCTTGGGAAGTGCTTGCCAAAGGCTTGATGGCAATTCATACCTTCATCAAGTCACCCCACTGAAAGTTATGTTTCTAGAATCTTCCCGTATCTCTCCCCAGATTGATTGCAATTCATCACAGTATTTTGCAGCTTTCTAACCCCAGCCTGTGTCTGGACCCATGCCCTCAGACTGCGCCCTCACACCTCCCCTAGATATTGTTCTGTCTGCCCCTAGTCCTGGTCTTTGCACTTTGTTCCTGTGCTGCACAGGCTTTATGGGCCTCATCCCTACTTGATTTTCCTATTCCAGTTGGTTTTGGGAACTCCACGGCACTCGCTCCTTTAATTTTCTCCTCAGTTGTCTGGGTGTCAGGGGACCCTGAAGTTTTAAGGATTGTTGCGGCCACTGTCAGCACGACTGTAAGGGCCGCAGTGCAGCGGGGCCTGGCCCGACCGGCAGTCGGGTACCTCCTCAAAGGTGGAAGCAAGAGAGAGATTTCCCGGGCTTGCTTGTCTGCCAAAAGACAATCTCACAGAGGTGGATCCAGCTTTTTAAATGCTTTAATAGGTAGTCAGTTCCCACAGCTAGCCAGCTCTTGGATTTTGCTTGGCACAGAGGCAGCTCTCGCTTAGCAGCTCCTCTCAGTAACATCATTTCCATGGGGGGCTTCTTCCCTGCTCACCAAATAGCAATTCATGCAAAAGCAGCACAAACTGTTCTTCCTGTCCTCCTGTCTTTGCTAGAGAGTGCCTTTCAAAGGGATAATAATTGGGAGCGAGGGGGTTTACATTTTCCATTGCAAAGGAGCCTCCTGCCTCCCTTAGCAGGCCCCTGTCTTTCAAACAAAGACACACACGGTCTCCTTTTGCACCTTCACTTGGCCCCAGCCACTCCTGATCATTTGAAGGAGCGACTCAGAAAAGGAGCGGCAATCCCCCAAGGCCAGAGCTGCTCCCGGCTGCTCCTGGTGCCTTGGGCTTTTGAAGGGGTGCCGCGGTGGCCTTTGTGACACAGGCACGGGGTGCCGGGGTGGCCTTTGTGACACAGGCACGGGGTGCCGGGGTGGCCTTTGTGACACAGGCACGATGCGTCAGGGGCTGTGGTGACACGGGACCTTGTGGTGCCCAAAGTCCATTGTGACATGGCAGAGCCCCTCCCCAGCTGGGGAGTATATAAAGGGCTTGCGGGGCCCGGGTCAGTCCCAGGACAGTGGCTGTGTCCAGGTACCTGTGTGCGCCAGAGGACTGCAGGCATGCAGGAGGAGAAGGCAAAGCCCAAGTCCCAGCCCCACAGGCCCTGGCCCGGCTCACAGAGAGCCCAAGCCTTGAGGGAGCAGCAGGAGGAGGCTGAGAGGGCAAGCAGAGGGAGGAGAGGAGCCGTGGAGTCCTGCGCTGAGGAAGAGGCAGAGGTCTGCCAAGGAGAAATGAACAAGTTCCAGCAAGGGACTCCAGGGGAAGCCTGCACTCAGCCACAGCTGTGCCCAGGAGAAGCCCATAGCTGCCAGGAGCTCTCTGAGTGGGAAGAAGGCCTTGAGCAAGAGCTGGTCCAAGTATGGGGGAGCTCCTGGCATTTCTGGGACTGGGATGAGGGCAAGGAGCAAGAGCCCTCCCCACTTGTCTCCAAGTGGGACGAGTGCAGGGAGCAGGAGCTGCGGCAGGCAGACAGCGATCACTGTCAGGAATTTTCAGATTGGGAAGAATCTCCTGAGCAGCGGCTGTCCCCAGGAGAAGGCACGAGCTGCCGGGCACTCTTGGACTGGGAAGCTTGCCACAAGCAAGAGCTGTCCCTGGATGGCCAGGAGGTGACTGGAGGCAAAGCAAAGAGAAAATCCTCCAGGTCCAGCTGGGATGATGACACTGATGGAGAACTGGCTCAGGACAGCAGGGAATACTGTGACATCCTGTGCAGCCAGCTCAAGCCCTGGCAGCGGGAGGACGATGACTGGGATGAGGTGAGCGTCCTGGAGCTGCACGAGGAAGGAGAAGAGGCCAGGCAGCAGAGACTGGCAGATTTAGCCCAAGAGGGAAGCCTGCTGCCTGTCCCTCAAGAAGCTTGGGTGGAGAGCCAGGAACCCGAGCTGTGCCCACAAGAGCAACTCTGTGCCGGGCCTGGCCCTCCGGCAGCCCAAGCCACAGTGGAAGATGTCTCTTCTCCTGGGCAGCCACTTCCCCACAGGAAAGGCCGCTCGCTCTTGAGGCGGGGGCTGCGGGCGCTGCGGGGGCTGTTCCGCTGCCCCTGCCTGGCGGCACAGCCACAGGATTAGCGCCCGCTGGCAGCAGCACCAGGCTGCAGATGGCGGCTGCCCCGCGGCCTGCCCGGTGCCCCGAGGTAGCCGCACGGGCTGCCCCGGCCTGCGCTGGCCCTGCGGCCGCTCTGCGGCACCCCCGGGGCGGCTCCCCGAGGGCACACGGCAGCCCAAAGCGGCACCCAAAGGGGGACCCTCACTGCCGGGGCTCAGCGCCGCATCCCGGCCCATCATCCGGCCAGGAAGGCACCTGGAAAGTCATCGGCTCCCAGCGGCAGCCTGGCACTGCCAGTGGCACCCCTGCACCGGGTCCCCAAGGGCCACAGCCACACGGCTCTTGGCCCTTTGCAGGGACACTGGCTCCAGCTCCTCCCTGCTGGACTCCAAGGCCATTTCCTCTCCTTCGGAAAGGACTTTGCTGTTCCTGTGGCACTTTGGCCATGAGGAATGGACACAGGCAGGAGGTGTTGCTCCCAGGACATGACGGCGGCCTGCTGGACTGCAACACACACAATTCTAACAAAAGAAAAGAAAGTTGTATTTAGGAAGTAGTAGTAGGAAAGAAAAAAACCCAACCCCCGCCCCCCCCCCCCCCCCAAAACCTGCATAAGACCCTCCAGAAACCAAAAAATGATAAAGAATAAGAATAGAAATATTAGGAAGAAGAGGTGGAAGCTGAAGTAGATCAAGACATAGTAGTACTTAAAACATGGAAAATTAAGAATAAGAATAAAATGTTGGAGTCTGGAATACAGAGTGTGTGCCCTTGTTTCTGATACTTAGTTATAAGATCCAGTTATAAGTTCCCCCAGGCAGGGCAGGTCCCTGGGTGCTGCCCCTGGTCCAGATAGTTTTCAGATGGGAAACACTATCAGAAGTAAGGTTTTAGAAGACAAAATGTCTTCCCTGCTGACAGCACCGTAAGGAATAGCTGCAGGGCAGAGTTTTAAAAACAGAGGTTGTCTTGACCTCTCTACAGCCTTGCATGGTTCTCAGCATGATAGATCAGGGGAAAAAATATTATAGTGGGTCAGACATATCACATTGCAACAGAGATGCAACAGCACCCCTGATTTTTCCATGGTTCTGGATGACAAGAACTAGGATACTGTTACCGCTGAAGATGAATAGATCATGCAGACACAGGTGGAGGTGTGCTGAAAAGAAGAGCAGAGTTTATAATTTATTTCCTCCCAGGATTTATAGGCTTCTGACCACAGCCAGGGATTGGATAGTCAGGATAACATTTTTCTCACTGCACTGGCCATGAGAGATGCCCATCACAAGACGTGTAACAGAAAGAATGTACACATATCTATGTTTACAGTTACTCTCCTGGGAAAGTCCTTAGAAAACTATGTCAGCAAGCTCAGAAGCTGAGTTTTCAGGGTGACAGTCTATCTCAAGGCCATTTTCATCTTGGGACATCACTTATCTTCCAGACTACATCCTGTACCTCAATTTTAACATGTAACATCTGTAAAGCGCTGCATCTGCCTTGTAACACTGATTCTTTTGATTGCTATGAATAATAACTTCAATAACAGTTACTATTTAGTTAGGACAAATCAATTCCTTTTACTGCAATCCCGCATTTCTCTTTTTGACCACATTGATTCATGCTTTTAAAAAAAACCAACTTGAATCTTAGTATTTTTTCTATATTCTCAATAATCTCATTTTTTGCATTCACTTTATTTCCATTTCTAATTTCTTTAACATTTCTTGTGCTGCATCAAGTTTTTTCCACTCTCTCTCAAATTTGGTTAACATTTTTTTGAGCTATTATAGTTACTTTCTGTTCAGTATTCCTTGAATTACTGAATGGATTATGGAATCATACAAGGTAGAAACAATAATCTTAAGGTAAAACACAATATCAAAAATTTTAACTTTTTCCATTATGTACTTTATAAAGGTTATCTCACCAATCAGTCTTCAGAAGAGAATTCCATTTTTGAACGGGTACATGTGTTACTCTTTTAATTTCTTCAGCAATTTTCGTGATGGCTTCTCCATGATCATTTATTTCCACACAACATTCAGATTCATTAAACTTTCTACAAACTCCCCCTACTTCAGTTAACAGATAGTCCAGGCCCATTCTGTTTTGATCTACTCATGCTCGCATTTGTGAATGTTGCTTGGCCAGCAACTTTAGGGCAGTAGAGGTATGGTTTAAAATGACTTTAACTACTGCTTGGAGCCTTATGAAGTGATTCAAAAGATAACATATTCCTCCTGGACCTCAGTATAACGAAGAAGGAGGGTTGTATAACTCCTAAGGTACAGGATCTTTTCCACTTCTGAGGTAATTCCCTATACACTCTTGGCTCACAAATCAAATCTATTATGTCAGGGGCTTTCCATTTGTTACTTGTTGTATCTGGTCATTCTCAATAGAATTTTAGGTCACTTATGGATTGCTAAGGGTTAGCTCCAAGACTTTTATACTAGCACAACTAGCCGATGGAGCCCCGGCCCAGCGGGGCTGTGGGGCGAGATGGCTCCGCGGCTCCCTGGACAGCAGCCAACCCTCTGCCCCTTCCAGAGCTCGGCACCAGCGGCTGCTGGCCGGGCCTCAGGGTTGGCCGGGCATGGGAGGCTGGGGCTGGCTGCAGGTAGCGCCCGGCCGAGGGGCAGAGCCCGCGCCAACCCTTCCCTCCTGCCGCTCTCTCCAGCTGGCACAGTACAGGAACCGAGCGGTGGAGGACCTGCGCCGGGCCCTGCCGTACCTGCAGAGCCCGCAGGAGCCCCTGCGAGCGGCGGCCATCAGGTTCATCGGTGAGCCACGAGCCCGGGCTCCCTCCCCGCCCCGCCACAGCTCGGCCCCGGCCCCGGCTGCTGCCCCGGCAGCGGCACCCGGGCCCCACGCCCTGGAGCCCTGCCTGCCCTCGGGGCTGCTGCTGCCGGCCTCTGGCAGCCGTGCCCTTGGGCTGAGTCAGGATGCGGCACGGGCCCGGGCTGAGCCCTGCCGGGGCGGGAGGGCGTGTGGCCACAGGGCTGGCAGCGCCGCTGGCAGGGAGCTGTGCCGCTGGGGCCCTGACAGGCTCTGTGTTCCCAGGGATGGCCGGGCGGCTCCTGAGGCGGCAGAAAGAAGACCTGCAGCTAATTTACAAATGTGAGTGAGGGCAGCGGGCTGTCAGCGGGGCTGCTGGGTGGAGCTGCAAGTCCTGGACTGTCTGCGAAGGTCTCTGCTCAATGTGCGGATGAGGGGCGGCGTGGGTGGATCACTCCGAGGTTTCACGTGGGGCATTCGTGGCCAGCAGCTTCGGGCTGATCCCCTTGGTCCCTGCTCCCTGCTGGCCATGGCAAGAGCCGGCTGGGATGGCCCTGGCCGGGGGCTCTCCGTGGGCCTCCGCAGGTCTGGGAATCTGACCGTGGCTCTGTTCATCTCTCTTCCAGCCCTTAAGAACGTGGTTTGTGACACCAGCCCTGCCATCGGAAACCTTGCAATTCAAACATTTTACATCACCCAGGCAGTAGAGACGGCTCGATATTCCATCTTGGAGAACCTGCAAGTTCAGCTGCGCAGGGCATGGAGGACACGGCCTCGTCTGTTGGGCCTCAGCTGGCTGCGCTGCTGGAGCTCTGCTGGCAACTGACCCGGCAGGCCCTGTCTGCTGGGGCCACCTGAACCAGCAGGGATTTTTTTTTGTTTCTTAAATATTGTTCTTTTCTTCTTTTCATTTTCTTTTAGGATATAAATATAGTATATATTATAATAGGCAGTCACTTCCCAAGACCTTTATCTTGCTGCCCATGGTGTACAGGGCATAGAGGAAGCGGGGGAAATGTGATTCCACTTGGGGAATCACAGCTCAGCAAGCTGCCCAGGCATGCAGTGGTGCAGGGAAAATGGCCAGAAACCCTTGGCCTTTGGTGGTTCTGCGGAAGGCACAAACGCTGTCTCAGCCAGGAAGCGCCGCCATCTGTGTCCTCGTGCCCGTGTGGTGCTGGCTGGGTTGCTGAGGGCTCCCACGTGCCTCTTGATCCTGCTCCTCTGGAGCTCCTGTGGGGCTGTGGCGCTGCTGCTGGTCCACGCTGGGGGAGACTCTGAGGGAACAGGGCACTGGGAGGCTGTAAATGGATGAGGGTCTGTGGAGGCCCAGGCGGGACAAAAGCGTGGGAAGGCGTGAGGGGCATGTGTGGAGGCTGGAGGCTCCAAAGGGGACAGGAGGCCCCTGAAAGGCCGGACCGGTGGGAAGACCTGAGGAATTGGGTGTCAGAGGGCATAAGCAGCCCCCGGGCAGCCACCTTTTTCCTGACAGCCGGCCGACCTGGCACTTCCCCAGAATGTCTCCCAGGCCTGCAGCAGAAGCCCTCGAGGCTGGGACAACACCCCTCCAGGAGGGTGTGGACAGCCCAAGGTGTGCCCAGGCTGGGCTGGCTGGGGACATGCAGGGCAGGGGGGTGCTGCCGGCCCATGGCCACTGGGTGCCTGCGATAAGGGGCAGTGGGCAGAGGCAGGGCTGGCCGCCAGCCCGGGCCCTCGCGGCTGCCCAGGACACGGTGCTGTGACTGAGGCTCCCCTGACACAGAGCTCGGGGTCCGCAGAGCTGCTGCCACCAAGGGGAGGGTGGTGATGTCTCCTCCAGCAGGGCTGCCCAGTCGCTGCTGCTGAAGCGACTCAGGAGCCCACAGAAACAGCAGCAGAGTGTGCACAGGAACAGCAGCAGAGTGTGCACAGAAACAGCAGCAGCCCCAACGTCGGCACCTGCACAGTGAGGCGTCTGCAGCAGCCGGGTGCCAAACCGGGGGAGGCTGTGGGCACAGTTGCCTTTGATTTGGCAAAAGGCTTCAGCAGAATTGACCACAATGGCTTTCTCTTCACTTGCCAGCCTCACAGCAACGTTTGGCAGCTTCAGTTGCAGCCTGTGCCCCTGACTGACTTGGATGGCCGTGCTTGAGGGCGGGCTTGCCTTCCACATGTCATGTGTTGTTGTAGTGCGTCTAAAAATCTTGGTATCTCCCAAGAGTAAAACTCACCTCTGTTTTGTGTAATGTTAGTTCCTACCTGAGAACCTTCTCCCTTCCCCCTTCCTATTGGCTGTGACCTCTCTGTATCCCCCGATCACCCGCACCCCTTTGTATAAGAGATAAGACCCAGGGCATTTCTGTCTCTTTCTTGCCCCGGATGGACGACAGACAATAAACCTGCAATTTGGATTATTCCAGCAAGTTTGGGCCTCCTGTGTCTAGATACTTTGAGTCCGTGTTGTATCCACTTATCCCTCCGGCCCCTGTTCCCCAGGGAGAAGGGGCAGGGAGAGAGAGAGTTACACCCCTTGCTCCTGCAGAGGGGCAGGGAGAGGGGTGTCCCGGCCCTGCCTCCCGATGGGGGGGTGCCAGCCTACCGAGCCTGGCGTGGCAGGGTGCGGGCCCCCGCCTGGCTCCTGCAGGGGAGGAGCTGGGTCTCTCCACAGGCTTGGTAAGGGAATGGAGCCCCCAGAGCCCGGCGTGGGGGGGTGCAGGCAGAGAAACCCAGGGAATACCAGCCCTGGAGAAGATGAAGGTATGCTAACAGCGACTCCTGTAGTATACAATAGCAGCTGATATTCAAGTCAGTTATGTTAATATTAACCAGCTGCCATCTGATAGTTTCTTACAGTTTGTAGATCGACTGAGACTACAGATACAGAGACAAGTTAAAGAACCAGTGGCCCAGACAGAACTGCTTCAAGAAATGGCCCAAAGAAATGCCAACGACGCTTGTCGTAGAGCAATTCTGAGTCTACCTATTAACCCTCCACCCACCATAGCAGATATGATTGAAGCCATGTGCCCAGAAAGCAGACTTGTACAGTGTACACGGCAAGAAACCAGGCAACCCAAGGACAGTGGCAGCAGTGACAGCAGGAATGAATAAGCCACAGATGTCACCAGAACAGCTGCAGCACATCGTCTGTTTCCAGTGCAAGAGGCCAGGACATTTTGCAAGGAACTGTCCTCAAACCCAGCAACAAGGGAAACACTAGAAAGAAGCTCTAGCCAGTCAACCAAGAAACTAAAGTCTCAGCGCTTTTCTGTCAAGCGCAGAGACATAAAAATGACAGACCTGAAGCAGAAAAAAGACTCTATTTTAATGGGAAAAGGGGAGGAAAGGGAGCGGGCTGAGAGGCTGCAGAAATATAATTGTGAGGAACGTTTGCCTAATAAGGTCTGGCAACCGCAAAAGTGATTCAGTAAGTGATTTGTAACTTGTCATGAGGTGACTTTACCTTTAAGGTGGTTTTAAGAGCTAAGGAAGTTGAAGTTGCTGGTGGCTGACGAGAGTCTTTTCTCCTGACCAATTATCGGTCATTACTGGGAATTGACAGCAGTTTTGAGCATTGAAAAGGGAGATCAACTTGTGAACCCTACCTTAAGATGTAAAGTCAGAGCACTCTTGGGCTCTTTGTTTCCTGGCTGTGAAAGGTAACAGAGCTCCAGGCCTCCCGTTCTCTGCCCGGCCATGTGGCCGGGCGGGGGCTGGGCTGGACCCAGCGGCTCTCGGCCGGGAGATGGGGGCTTGCGGGGGGCTTTCCCCGGGCTCTGGCCAAGCCAAGCCGATCTCTGGCTCGGCTGCAGGTTTTGCTGTGACTAAATTTACTAGAGACTGCCGAGTGAAGAAAGAACGAGGCTCTGAACCTGCGTCAGGCTAAGGCGGCGACTACACTTTCCAGAACAGCCATGAGGAATCTTCTATCAATGACAGCTCCAGCTCCTGCACTGACAGAAGTCACAGAACCATCTACAAAGCCTGGGCAAGATTTTAACCCTTTCATTACCCAGATGAGACTTGCAGATTAATCTTTTTATCCAGAGAGGGAAAAAGAGAGTGATCAACATGAAAAGAGACTTTATAAACTACCAGTGACAGAAAAGAAAAGAAGCTTCAGAAAAGGTAGAGAATAAGGAGATGCTTTAATTAAGATGAAATATTTTTCTGTTCAAGTTATGGAGATGGACAATAAAGTCCTGAAAGAACTCCTTTAATTCATGATAGAGTATGTAGGGAGGAATAAAGTGTTCAAAGTGTAAATTTTGAGTAAAAAGTAGAGTAATTGTGGTACAGTGAAGTGCTGGAGGATTTGAAGCCTTGAGAGGCAATGAGAAAACTGTTTTCTAGTGAAGCTTACAGAGACAGATGAAGAAGACTTTTGCTTTTGAATAACTCGTCCTTAAAATACCATCCCTAGACTCATGGCCCATACACACTTCAGAGTGATGTGAAATGGGAGGAGTGAGCTCTGATAACAGCAGTTCTGGGCAGCTGACATCAGGGCAATAGAAAACTATAACAGAAGTAGTTTTCTAGTGAGAAACTCCATAAATTAACAGAAAGAGACTTCTGTTTCTCTACAAAGACTGGTGAAAAGACTGTAGCAGGAATTGGGACTGTTCTAACCATCCAAGTACCAAAGTTTTTGTCTCTGTGGTCATGTGAACAAGGGAATAGTGGGTAGTGGGGGATAAAAAAGGTTTTTCTGGAAGTTTATTCTGTTGTTCTTATTATTGTAGTTTGTGAATAAACGTTCTTTATTCCTTTTAAGTTTTATGCCTGTTTTGCTCTTGTTCTAATCCATATCTCACAGCAAGAAATAAGTAATTTTCTTAGTTACTGGTTTAAAACCACGACATAACTTCTAAAGCTTTTTGTTTCAGATCTGATCGTTGGACTGTCATTGGAGTAGACTTGCAGGATAATTCACAAGACCCGTCTGGACTGGATAGTAGGTATTTTGCTATTGGAGACACAGCACATTCACCAATAGAGATTGAGGTGGCTCCCATGACAATTAAGGGAGACCTAACACACCTCAATCTCTTAGCTAGGTGCCCTCAACCACCTTTCTATGTAGACAAAGGGCAGGTAATAGCCCAGGTGATCCCTGTTCCAACAGAAATCCCAGGAGATGACAAAGCACCAGGAGTCTACTGGGCAGAAGTAGTGGGTGAAGACAAACCCATTATGGGATGGAACTTAACACATAAATCAGAACATCTCCATGTAGAAGGGTTAATTGATACTGGGGCAGATGTGACTATCATACCTGAAAAGGTGTGGCCCTCACATTGGGAACTGTAACCCATGGCAGGAAAAATACAGGGTGTTGGAGGAATGAAACAGGCTAAAATTGCTAAAGGTATCGTCCAGATTGAAGGTCCGGAGGGTAGGTTAGCTAGTGTCCGACCTTTTGTTATTGACTACAAGTGCCCGCTGTGGGGAAGAGACACCATGTCCCAGTGGGGAGTGAAATTATCAATTCCTGAGACACCTCTGGATTTTTGATGGAGGCCACTGTAGAGTGTCCGGTCCAAAAGTTATCTTGGTGTCCTGGTTTAGGGCAGATTTGGGAGAAAACCTCCAGTGGGGCTCCCCCAGGGAAGCAAACCCACGTGGCCCTTTTCTCCCACCCTCCAACCGGTTCGGGAAGAGATTTCTCTGAGTGAAGTGGAAAAAACCTGTTTATTTCACATCCACAGCACTACCCGGCACAAGAATGAACGATATCAAATTACAAAACCTCTTGCCGTTCAGAAGAGATGACAAACTTCAGAGGGTCTCTTTGCTGTGGGTGTTTGCTCTGTTATCAGTCTCTCTGGTGTTGGAAAATGCCGCTGCCCAGGCTGGGCTCCCGGTAGTCCACGGGTGAAAGCTCCCGGTGCTCCCTCGAGTCCCCAGTTCAGAGCAGGTTCGATTCGTTTCAGGAAAGGGGAAAGAAAACAGTCCAGGAAGACCTCTCTGCTCTGGCTAGCTGGAAAGCCAAAGCGATCTGTGTCTTGTTGTCTGTCTGTGTGGAAGTCAAAACTCCCGATGCGGGGGGAGCAAGTACAGTCTCTGATAACAGACTCGGTGCTTCTTTTCCACTCACTTTTACTCTTAGATGAAATTTTAAGAATACAAAACCTGTGTCTGGGTTAGGTGGATGAATGGGGATACAATTTAACCTCCTAATCAACCACTTGGGTAGATAATAATCCAGTTTGAGTGAACCAGTGGCCTCTCAGCAGACAAAAACTTGGGGTGCTAGAAAAGTTAGTAGAACAATAATTGGCCAAATGACACATAGTAGAAACAATCAGCCCTTGGAATTCCCCGGTGTTTGTAATAAAAAAGCCAGGGAAGGATAAATGGCACCTCCTTCAGGATTTGAGAGAAAGAAACAAAAAAATAGAGGACATGGGGTCTCTTCAACCAGGTATGCCATCCCCAACTATGTTACCACAAAATTGGCTCCTAGCAGTACTGGATATTAAAGACTGGTTTTTTCAAATTCCCCTGGGCCCAGCTGATGCGCCAAGGTTTGCCTTTTCCATTCCCACAATTAACCGAGAAGCCCCAATGAAAGGGTACCACTGGACAGTTATTACCTCAGGGGATGAAAGCAAGCCCCTTCATCTGCCAGTGGTATGTGGGGTCTTTGCCGTCCTCAGTGCGTGCTGAAAAGAGAGATGCCATCATTTTGCATTACATGGACGATGTTTTGGTATGCTGTCCCAAACACAACATGCTGCAAGACACCCTTGACCTAGTGGTTAAAGTTTTAACCTCTGCTGGATTCTAATTGCAGGAAGACAAAGTTCAAAGGATGCCACCTTGGAAATACCTGGGCCTGGAAATTACCGCAAGGATGGTTGTTGCACAAAAATTGGAAATTATTGGTAATCCTAAAACTCTAGCAGATCTCCATTCCCTATGCGGGTCACTAAACCGGGTCAGACCCTGGCTAGGTCTCACCAATGAGGACCTGGGCCCCCTGCTCAATTTATTGAAAGGGGAGAGAGAGCTGCTGTCTCCCAGGGAGCTGACTCCAGAAGCAAAAATTGTGATTGAAAAGGCACAAAAGGCCTTGACAGAAAGAGAGGCACATCGCTTCAAACCTGAGCTGCCTTTCAAATTTATTGTCCTGGGGAAATTGCCACACCTACCTGGGTTAATATTCCAGTGGGCCGAGGGGCAGAGAGATCCACTCTTAATAACAGAATGGGTTTTCCTCTCCCATCAATGACCCAAAACTATCACCAAGCCACAAGAGCTGATGGCTCAGCTTATTCAGTTGGCCAGGGTAAGGCTGCATGAACTGGCAGGTTGTGACTTTATGTGTATTCACCTCCCAGTCAGGCTCTCTGGAGAAGGCAAAAACTCCCCTGAGAGACTGACCAAAGAGATGTTTGAGCATCTGCTGCAGAGCAATGCTACCCTCCAGTTTGCTCTGGACAGCTCTAGTGGGCAAATTTCAGTTCATGCGCCAGCACACAAATTGTTTCATGAGGAATTCCACCTCATTCCTTGTGAGAAAAGGAGCCAAAGGCCACTCAAAGCTCTCACAGTGTTCACTGATGCATCTGGGACATCTCACAAGTCGGTGATGACTTGGAGAAATCCACAGACTCAGCTTTGGGAAGCTGATGTTGAGTTTGTAGAGGGGTCACCCCAGATAGCTGAACTGGCTGCGGCCATAAGAGCCTTTGAGAAGTTTTCAGAACCGATTAATTTGGTTACTGACTCAGCCTACGTAGCAGGAGTGGTGTCCAGAGCGGAGCTGGCAGTTCTCAAGGACATTGAGAACGAACATCTCTTTAGATTGCTTTCAAAACTGATTTATTTGGTTTCAAATCGAGAGCAACCTTTCTATCTGATGCTTATAAAGTTGCATACCCCATTGCCAGGTGAAATCCCTGAGGAAAACCGGGAGGCTGATTCCCTTGCTGCCCCAGCTGAAAAGGCACGTCTCCCAGATGTGTTCCAACAGGCAAAGATAAGTCACCAGCGATACCATCAAAATGTGCCAGGACTGATTCATCAGCTCCAGCTGACACGGGGTCAGGCTAAAGCCATCGTGGCTACCTGTCCCAGTTGTCAGCTCCAGGCAGTGCCATCATTAGGCCTGGGGGTTAATCCCCGAGGAATTGAAAGCTGTGAAGTGTGGCCAACAGATATCACTGACATCCCCAGTTTTGGTCACCTTAAGTATGTACACGTGAGCATTGATACATACTCAGGAGCAGTGTATGCCTCTGCTCATGCAGGAGAAAAATCTGTACATGCCAAACAACACTTAGTACAGGCCTTTTCTGTATTGGGAATCCCTAAAGAAATTAAAACAGATAATGGCCCAGCGTATCAATCCAAGGAGTTCCTGGAATTTGTCCAGCAGTGGGGAATGGAACATAAAACTGGCATCCCCCACTCCTCCACAGGTCAAGCTGTGATTGAGTGTGCACACCAGACGCTCAAACAAGTCCTAGCCAGGTAAGGTAGCGAGGCAGTGTGGATGTCTCCACAACAAAAACCCTGTAAAACTCTGCTTGCCATTAATTTCCTAATTAATTAATTTCCTTGCTCATTTGAAAACATGAAGCCTCCTGTGACTCGGCATTTTAACAGTGATGATCAGTTTTAATTGTCACAGCGTCCACCAGTTTTAATCAGGGACCCTGAAACTTGGCAAACCAAGGGCCCCTATGAACTTGTCACCTGGGGGCGTGGTTACACGTGTGTCTCCACCCCTGCAGGCCCCTGATGGATTCCTCAGAAACGGGTAAAACCTTTTGTTCCAAAGAATCCAGCCCCAGCAATAAGAGATGAGAAGCAAGTGGCTGTTGCTTCCAAGAGAAGACGCCACCAAAGAGAGCAAGAAGAAACCTTTCTAGCCTCTGACCTGCATGCTTTGGCAGTAAATAAGTTTCCAAAAATGTCTGTTTCCTTGTTTTTAGAAATAACCTGCCTCTCACTCAAATCCATGATGAGCCTTAACCCTGCTGTCATCCTGCTCGCACTGAGCAGCCTGACAGCGGCCTGGATCGTCGCACAGCCACGCCAGAACATCTGGGTGACCCTGGCACAAACACTTCATCAAGAAAACATATGTCTATCTACTTGAGCAGCGAAAAATCCTATGTCTACCTGCCTGGTAGGAATTCCATTGCAGCATGATGAATTTACACATCGCTTTAATACACTGACTCCTGAAGCAGGTAATGAATTTCCACAGCACTCAAATAGAAGCAGAGTTTAAAAACCCCGTCAAAGAGTGGCTGCCACATTTTCCTAAGGCAAGCCAGGAACCCCAGGAGTTAGAGCTACTGGGTTCCTCTCCAGCATTACACTGTGTACACTTTAGGGTCAGTCTTCCAATTAATAAAGAAACCTTCCACAATATAGTACAATATTGAGAAGAATTCACAGCAAAAAGGTGGTGCCACGTCCTAAGCTACATCAAAAGTGCACTCCTCAGCTCATACACATCCCAAAAGCCTCCCCAAAGGACTGTTCCTCATTTGTGGGGATAGCGCATGGGCAGGAATTCCACCCTGTCTCCTCGGAGGGCTGTGTACCAGAGGGCCTCTATCACTGTTAGCACCCAATCAAATATTAATTGGCGAATGGACCAATAAAAATAATTTGACGAGGAAAATTCAGAAGAGAAGTGCTACAAATTTAGATGAGAATTGTGATTCGGAGATTTTTCATTGGTCCAAATCAAAAAGAATTGCTGCATCCATTTTCCTTCTTTGGGTGGCTGCAGCCAAGGCCCTAGGTGAATTGGGACACCTAGAATGCTGGGTGGTAAAACAAGCAAATTTAACATCTAGTGCCATAAGTGCCCTCCTAGAAGATGAGGAAGTTAGCAGGCAGGCAACACTCCAAAATGGTGCAGCGATAGACTTTCTCCTATTGCTCCACGGGCACGAGTGCCAGGAGTTGGAGGGTCTCTGCTGCATGAATCTGACATCGAAAGCTCCTAACATCCATGTCACACTCCAAGAGATGAAAAGCATGATCGGACAAGTCAAGCAAGAAGCAGATGACTGGTTTAATGGACTGTTTAAAAACTGGGGACTCTCGGGGTGGTGGGCTTCAGTAGTGAAAACTATTCTGTCACTGCTAGTCATTATTTTGCTAACGGAGTTTGGAGTTTTAAGCAGGATACTATACAAAAGCATAATTAAGCTGATCTCAGCTACCTCAGATGTCAACCATATAGAGCTGGCAGACCAGAGTAACCCTCACCAGCCTGCAAATGGTACTTGGTGGGCCACTTCAGGTCAGTAAGTCATATAAGCTCATTTCATGAATTATATAGAACAAAATAGGGGGAGATGTGCTAGTGCACAATCCTGGGTGTGCTTTAGTTTCTGTGTAAACCCTCCCTGCAGCTGTGACGTGTTTTTCCCTTCCCCTCCCTGTCCCTGAAATGTTATCCCATTGCTTGGTGTTATATGTCTCCCCGCCCCTCTCCCAAGGTTTGAAAGTACCCGGGAAATATTTCCTCCCTCTCTTTTTTTCCTCCTGGATCCCAGCCTGAATAAACATCTGACGTTATGCCGAAGGGAAAAGCAGCTGTTTGGTCTTTATCTTGGTCATGAAGAGCCTCCCTGCCCTCCCCTCGACAGAGCTAGCCAGGATTAATCAGGAGGGACAAAGTGGGGCTACTTCACACCTGGCTCCCCCAAGTGTCCTCCAGACCCCCAAGTTCTTTCTAAATTCCCTGCCCAGACCCAAAACTGCCCTAAATGTTCCTCAGAAAAGTTTCCATGGGCCCCAAAGTGGCCCCTTTTACCCTGTCTGAGAAAATGACAAAAGTTAGGATCAGAAGACTAAAAATAGGACTAATTAGCATAAAGAGGGAGAAAGAGTGGTCAATTAATTAATGAAGGGAATTGTGGTTGTTATGGATTATATTAATAAAAAAATCAAGATCCTTGTTGAATAAAAATAATTGGATTTATATTAGCAAGCGGCAGCAAGCAAAACAGCGCTGGGCGGCCGGGGAATCACCGCTCCACCAACGGCTAGCGCCCCCCTCCCCAAACTTCAGAGCCCTTACAGTGTCTTCAGTTCCGGTTTCTGCGTCATCCGGGTTGATTCTGCTTCTGCGCGGCTTGTTGCTAGGTGGTCGTGTTTTGCTTTTCGGTGGTCGTGGGGAGGAAGATGCTCCTCTTTGTCACAGCATCGCCCTTGATCTGCAAGCCAAGCTCCATTTTTGGCTAAAATATTGGATACACAAGTTATGCTTCAAGCTCCATATCTGGCTAAGGTAATGAGTATACAAGTTATGCTCAACAACAGGATGTCCTTGGAGTTTCTGCCGGTTCTGCTTGGGACTTTTCAATTGCCAATATCTTGCTTAACCCTTTATTTTCTTGTTTTTACGAGCAAACTCCTTACATACTCATCACACCACCTGCTATTATAACTCAGTCCCCAGCCCCTCTGTTACCTCTGTCCACCCCGCAGCGGGCAGGGAGGCTGGGGAGGTAGTTTTAGCTTGCCAGACGAGGCCCTAAAAACGAGGCTCTTTCCCTATGCTGAGATGGCAGTTGCAGCTTTATTTCTTGGGATCCTTCAGGGTGAGATGGCAGAAGGGAAAGAGGAAGAGGTATGGACAGGCACTCCTTTTTCAGGACAGGGGAAGGGGCTGTGGGAATTTACACAAACAATAAGGGAACCTGGGGAGAACAAGATAAGGGAAAGAACTTACAAATCTACATTTTTAGGGGTACATTCTTTGGGTCATACCATTTTTCCTAACTGCATTACAACAAAAAGCCCAACAAAATTCTCTCAAATACATAAGAAATTCCAGAAATATCCCACGAAATTCCTGAAATCTTCTCAAAACCCTACCAAATTTCAGAAACATCAAAAAAAATCTTGACAAATTTCCACACAATCAAGGAAAAATTCATCAAAATTCTTCATATCTCCTCAAAATCCCTCAAAATCCACAAAAATCCCACAAAATTCAAGAAACATCCCACAAAATTCCCCCAAAATTCTCAAAACCCTAAAAAATGCCTGAAGCATCCCAAAAAACCTTGACAACGTTCCCCACAATCTAGGAAAAATCCCTCAAAATTCCTCAAGACAACTCAATATGCCTTAAAATTCCAGAAAAATCCTATGAAATTATAGAAACATCCCACAAAATATCAAGAACTTTCTGCACAATCTAAGAAAAATCCCTCTAAGTTCAAAAAACATCCCAAATAATTACTGAAATCTTCTCAAAACCCGACCAAATTCCAGAAACATCTCACAAAATCTTGACAACGTTGAACAAAATCTAAGAAATATCCATCAAAATTCTTCATGTCTCCTCAACATCCCACAAAATTCTACAAAAATCACACAAAATTCCAGAAACATCCCACAAAATTCCCAAAATCTTCTCAAAACACTACCAAATTCCAGAAACTACCCAAAAAATTGTGGCAACTTTCCACACAATCTCAGAAAAATCCCTCAAATTCCAATGTGTCTCCTCAAAATTCCCAAATAATTCCAGATACATCGGACAAAATTCCTGAAATCTTCTCAAAACCCTACGAAATTCCTAAAACATCTCACAAGATCTTGACAACTTTCCACACAATCTCAGAAAAATCCCACAATATTCTTCAAGTCAACTCATTGTCCCTCAAAATTCCAGAAACATTCTACAAAATCTTGAACAACTTTCCACACAATCTAGGAAAAAACCCGCAAAATTCTTCATGTATCCTCAAAATCCTTCAAAATTCTACAAAAATCCCACAAAATTCCAGAAACATCCAACAAAATTTAAAAAATTGTCACAAAACCCTACAGAATTCCTGAAACATCCCACAAAATCTTGACAACGATCCATACAATCTAGGAAAAATCCATCAAAATTCTTCAACTTAACTCAATATCCCACAAAATTCCTGAAACATCCCTCAAAATTCCCAAAGTCATCTCAAAACCCTCCCAAATTCAAGAAACATCCCACAAAATTCCCAAAATCTTCTCAAAATCCTACCAAATTCCAAAAACATCCCACAAAATCTCAACAACTTTCCACACAATCTAGGAAAAATCCATCAAAATTCTTCAAGCCAACTCAATATCGCACAAAATTCCAGAAACAACCCACAAAATTCCCCAAATCATCTCAAAATCCAATAGAATTCCTGAAACATTCCACAATATCTTGAAAAATTTCTACACAATCTAGGAAAAATCCATCAAAATTTTTCATGTCTCCTCAAAATTCCCAAATAATTCCAGAAACATCCAACAAAATTCCCAAAATCTTCTCACAACCCCACCAATATCTAGAAACCTCCTAGCAAATCTTGACAACATTCAACAGAATCTAGGAAAAATCTACCAAAATTCTTCAAGTCAACTCAATGTCCCTCAAAATTCCAGAAACATCCTATGAAATCTTGACAACTTTCCACACAATCTGGGAAGAATCCATCAAAATTCTTCAAGTCAAGTCAATATCCCACAAAATTCCCAAAACATCCTACAAAATTTTCGAAATCTTCTCAAAACCCTTCAAAATTCCAGAAGCATCCTACAAAATCTTCACAACTCTCCACACAATCGAGGAAAAATCCATCAAAATTCTTCATGTCTCCGCAAAATCGATCAAAATTCCAAAAAAACATAAAAAATTCCAGAAACATCCCACAAAAATCCCAAAATCTTCTCAAAATACTACCAAATTCCACAAACTCCCTCAAAAAATCTTGGCAACTTTCCACACAATCTCAGAAAAATCCATCAAATTCCAACATGTCTCCTCAAAATTCCCAAATAATTCCAGAAACATCTGGCAAAATTCCCGAAATCTTCTCAAAACCCTACCAAATTCCAGAAATCTCCCACAAATTCTTCACAACTTTCCACAAAATCTAGGAAAAATCCGTCAAAATTCTTCATGTTTCCTTAAAATTCCCGAATAATTCCAAAAACATCCCACAAAATTCAAAAAATCTTCTCAAAACAAAACCAAATTCCAAAAACACCCCCAAAAATCTTCACAACTTTGAACAAAATCTAAGAATAATCCATCAAACTTCTTCATGTGTCCTCAATCCCACAAAATTCTACAAAAATCCCTCAAAATTCCCGAAACATCCCACAAAATTCACAAAATCTTATCAAAACACTAACAAATTCCTGAAAAAACCCACAAAATCTTGACAACTTTCCACACAATGTAGGATAAATCTCACAAAATTCTTCATGTCTTCTCAAAATTCACAAATAATTCCAGAAATATCCGACAAAATTCCCAAAATCTTCTCAAAACCCTAACAAATTCCAGAAACATCCCACAAAATCTTGACAACTTTCCACACAATCCAGGAAAAATCCCGCAAAATTCTCCATGTCTCCACAATATCTAAAAAAATTCCTAAAACACCCCATAAAATCCCCGAAATCTTCTCAAACCCCTACCAAATTCCAGAAAAATCCCACAAAATTCCAAAAATCTTCTCAAAACCCTACCAAATTTTAGAAACACCCCACAAAATTCTCTAAATCTTCTCAAAACCCTTCGAAATTCTCGTAGTAGCTCACAAAATCTTGAGAACTTTCCACACAATCTAGGAAAAATCCATCAAAATTCTTCATGTCTCCTCCAAATCCCACAAAATTCCACAAAAATCACACAAAATTCCCAAAACCTTCTCAAAACCCTACCAAATTCCAAAAATATACCACAAAATTTGGACACCTTTCCACACAATTTAGGAAAAATCCCTCAAAATTCTTCATATCTCCTCAATATCCCCAAAAAATATTCCACAAAATTCCCACAAAATTCCTGAAATATGCCACAAATTTCGCGAAATCTTCTCAAAACCCTTCGAAATTTCAGTAACATCCCACAAAATCTTGACAAATTTCCACACAATCTACGAACAATCCGTCAAAACTCTTCATGTGTCCTCAAAAATCCCTCAAAATTCTAAAAAAACCCAAAGAAATACTGGAAAAATCCCTCAAAAATTCCCAAAATCTTCTCAAAACCCTACCAAATTACAGAAACATCACACAAAATCTTGAGAACTTTCCACACAATCTAGGGAAAATACCTCAAAATTCTTCATGTCTCCACAAAATTCAACAAAAATCCAAAAAAAATCTATGAATCTTCTCAAAACCCTACCAAATTCCAGAAATATGCAACAAAATCGTGTCAAGTTTACCCACAATCTCGGAAAAATCCATCAAAATTCTTCAAGTAAATTCAATATCCCACAAAATTCCAGAAACATCCCACAAAATTCTTGAAATATTTTCAAAACCCTACCAAATTCCAGAAACATCCCACAAAATCTTGACAACTTTCCACACAATATCGGAAAAATCCAACAAAATTCTTCAAGTCCCCTCAATATCACACAAAATTCCACAAAATCACACAAAATTCAAGAAACATCCCACAAAATCTTGACAACTTTCCACATTATCTCGGAAAAATCCCTCAAAATTTTTCATGTCTCCTCAAAATCCCTCAAAATTCCACAAAATTACATGAAATTCCAGAAAGATCCCACAAAATTCCCGAAATTTTCTCAAAACGCTACCAAATTCAAGAAACATCCCACAAAATCTTAACAACTTTCCCCACAATCTAGGAAAAATCCATCAAAATTCTTCATGTCTACTGACAATCCCACAAAATTCCACAAAAATCCCTCAAAATTCCAGAAACATTGCACAAAATTCCCAAAATCTTCTCAAAACCCTACCAAATTACAGAAACATCCCACAAAATTCCCAAAATCTTCTCAAAACCCTACCATATTCTAGAAACATCCCACAAAATCTTGACAACTTTCCACACAATATCGGAAAAATCCAACAAAATTCTTCAAGTCCCCTCAATATCACACAAAATTCCACAAAATCACACAAAATTCAAGAAACATCCCACAAAATCTTGACAACTTTCCACATTATCTCGGAAAAATCCCTCAAAATTTTTCATGTCTCCTCAAAATCCCTCAAAATTCCACAAAATTACATGAAATTCCAGAAAGATCCCACAAAATTCCCGAAATTTTCTCAAAACGCTACCAAATTCAAGAAACATCCCACAAAATCTTAACAACTTTCCCCACAATTTAGGAAAAATCCATCAAAATTCTTCATGTCTACTGACAATCCCACAAAATTCCACAAAAATCCCTCAAAATTCCAGAAACATTGCACAAAATTCCCAAAATCTTCTCAAAACCCTACCAAATTACAGAAACATCCCACAAAATTCCCAAAATCTTCTCAAAACCCTACCATATTCTAGAAACATCCCACAAAATCTTGAGAACTTTCCACATAATCTCGGAAAAATCCCTCAAAATTCTTCAGATTGCCTCAAAATTCCTCAAAATTCCACAAAAATCCAACATAATTCCAGATACATCCCACAAAATCTTGACAACTTCCCCCACAAATTAGGAAAAATGCATCAAAATTCATCAAGTCATGTCAATATTTCACAAAATTCTACAGAAATCCCAAAGAATTCCAGAAACATCCCACAAAATCTCCACAAATTGACACAAAATAAGAAAAATCCCTCAAAATTGTTCAAGTCTCCTCAGTATCCCAGAACATTGCAAAGAAATGCCACTAAATTCCAGGAAAATCTTGCAAAATTATTAAAATTTTTTCAAATACCCACGAAAATCCCACAAAATTTCTCAAACATCCCACAAATTGTGATAAACCTTGTGAAAACGCAACAAAATTCCAGAAACATCCCACAAAATCTTGACAAATTTCCACACAATCTCAGAAAAATCCATCAAAATTCTTCAGCATAAATAAATATCCCAAAAAATTCCAGAAACATCCCAGAAAATTCCCAAAATCTTCTCAAAACCCTACCAAATTCCAGAAACTTCCTATAGAAACGAGAAAACTTTTCAACAAAATCTAGGAAAAATCACTCAAAATTCTTCATGTGTCTTCAAAATTAAACAAAAATCCCACAAAATTGCAGAAAAATCCCACATAATTCAGAAATTCTTCTCAAAACCCTAACAAATTCCAGAAACATCCCACAAAATCTTGACAACTTTACACATTATCTCGGAAAAATCCCTCAAAATTTTTCATGTCTCCTCAAAATCCCTCAAAATTCCACAAAATTACCTGAAATTCCAGAAAGATCCCACAAAATTCCCGAAATTTTCTCAAAACGCTACCAAATTCAAGAAACATCCCACAAAATCTAAACAACTTTCCCCACAATCTAGGAAAAATCCATCAAAATTCTTCATGTCTACTGACAATCCCACAAAATTCCACAAAAATCCCTCAAAATTCCAGAAATATTGCACAAAATTCCCCAAATCTTCTCAAAACCCTACCAAATTCCAAAAACATCCCACAAAATTCGAGAAATCTTCTCAAAACCCTACCAAATTCCAGAAACATGCTTAAAAAAATCTTGACAACTTCCCATACTCTCTTGGAAAAATCCATCAAAATTCCTCATTTCTCCTCAATATCCCACAAAATTCCAGAAACATCCCTCAAAATCTTGACAACTTTCCACATTATCTCGGAAAAATCCCTCAAAATTTTTCATGTCTCCTCAAAATCCCTCAAAATTCCACAAAATTACATGAAATTCCAGAAAGATCCCACAAAATTCCCGAAATTTTCTCAAAACGCTACCAAATTCAAGAAACATCCCACAAAATCTTAACAACTTTCCCCACAATCTAGGAAAAATCCATCAAAATTCTTCATGTCTACTGACAATCCCACAAAATTCCACAAAAATCCATCAAAATTCCAGAAACATTGCACAAAATTCCCCAAATCTTCTCAAAACCTTACCAAATTCCAGAAACATCCCACAA